>NW_027441500.1:0-273000 GCF_964195595.1 Calonectris borealis | reverse complement strand
ACACCACCACGCCCACTAAACCACGTCCCTAAGCACCTCCTCTACACGTCTTTTAAATACTTCCAGGGTTGGTGACCCAACCACTTCCCTGGGCAGCCTGTTCCAAGGCCTGACCACTCTTTCAGTAAAGAAGTTTTTCCTACAGTTGCAGCTATTGCATCAGCAATGGGACCAGGCAGGGACTTCAACTTACTTTTTCTAGGGCGTAGATAGACAAAGATAGATGTCATCACAAGCGACGCAGGAACAGTAGATCGTTCAACGCAACGAAAATAGCATGATTCAAAATGATGTGCTTTGGTTTCCTCTCCAAAACCCAAAATGCTATGGGGTCAGACTTCATTTCTAGGAACACCACGCATGCTACCTCACTTCTGACACAACTCTGTTCTGGGTAGGACTGAACAACAAAGCAGAATCAGATCCTGGAAGAATCCCTTCTCAGAAATATCTCTGGATGCAGAGCAAATTATTTGCTGTAAATCACCAAGGATTCAGAGACACCCAGGAGCACCCCAAGACCCCCAGGAACACCCCATGGGGACCTAGAGACTCCCAGGAGCACCCCACGGGCCCCCAGAGATCCCCAGGAGCACCCCACAGGCACTCAGGAGACACAAGGACTGCCCACAATCCTCCAGGAGCACCCCAGGGGAACCCCAAGGCTACCCAGAGGCACCTAGAACACCCCGAGGCTCCCAGGAGCACAACAAGAACATCCAGCAGCACCCCAAGATGCCCACGAGTATCCTGTGAGCACCTAGAGAAACCCAGGAGCGCCGCGAGACCCCCGGGAACACCCCAAGGGCACCCAGAGACCCCCAGGAGCACAACAAGAACATCCAGCAGCACCCCAAGATCCCCGCGGACACCCCGTGGGCACCCAGAGACCCCCAGGAGCCCCCCAAGAGCACCCGAAGAGCAACGCCAGAACACCAGGAGCACCCTGTGGGCACCCAGAGACACCCAGGAGCACCCCAAGACCCCCAGAACATCCTAGAGGCACCCAGAGACCCTCAGGAACACCCCAGGAGCACTCCAAGGGGACTCGGAGACACCTAGAAGACCCCAAGAGCCCAAGGAACAACCCATGGGCACTGAGAGAACCCACGAGCAAAAGAAGAACCCCCAGAAGCACAGCAAGACCACGAGGAGCGCCCCAGCAGCACCACCAGGGCCTAGAACCGGCACCTAGAACCGGCACCTAGAACCGGCACCTAGAACCGGCACCTAGAACCGGCACCTAGAACCGGCACCTAGAACCCCAGGAGCATCCCAAGGCACCCAGCAACAACCCATGGGCACCTACAGATGCCCCGCAGCACCCCTAGACCGCCAAGACCACCCCAAGACTCCCAAGAGCATCCTGCGGGCACCCAGAGGGCCCCAGGAGCACCCCAAGACCCCCAGGAGCATACTGGGAGCACACAGAGACCCCCAGGAGCACCGCAAGAACGCCCAGAAGCACCCCAAGACCCTCAGGAGCATCCTCTGGGCACCCAGAGACCCCCGGGAGCAGCCCCAGGAGCACCCCAAACGCAGCCCATAGAGACCTCCCAGTCCTGGAGGCTATTTTTTGATGAACCTTAACATACCTAATGCTTTCCGAGATGAGACTTGCCTGACGTTCAGCCCTCTACCTTGTGATGTGGAGGCCCGGACGGTTTCCTCTGCATCTCCCACGACTTTGCTGTATCTCCCGTCGGCTGCACAGACACTCCAACAGAACAGACCCTCAGCGACACCCAAATCCAACTGCAAAACCCATCTCAGGAAGGCTCGGGAACACACCTCCCTTTCCCAACCATCCCCTGGTCCCAAAAGTTTAGAAACCCCTTCTCTTCTCCTGAACTGCCAGCGAAGGAACCCCGCTCCTTCCTGACAGCTCCTGCCCTGGATTTGCACCCCTCAAGCCCCTGTGTCGGCCGCTCCTCGGGAGCTGCTCTGCCCAGCTATGCCCAGGCTTCTGCGAGCACCTCCCACCTTCCCACAGACTCTGACCTCTGCTACAGCCCCACAAAAGAAGTCAAGTCCTGACGCTTCTCATCCACGAGGGGCCAGCCGCCAGCCGCATCGCTTCTAGGGACAACATGATACTCTGTGGGCGAAGGCCATGAGCCGTTCCATACGCGGAAAGACACCATGCCTTATGTCCCTGCTGCTTTCTTGAACAACGCTACAACTCCATAGACAGATGCATACAAGATGCTCACCTCAAGCCCTGCTAAATAGTCTCACAGTCGCTCCTAGCCAGAGATGATGTCAACAGCTTCTGCAATAGACAGCAAAACTGGTGGAAAAAAACAAGGTTCCATCTTCAATAAAGTCAGGAATTCCAAAACAATACAATGCACCTGGAATAAAATAAAAACCCAAACCAGATTATGAACCAAAACCATACATCTTGCCACCTCTGAACACCCAATACAAATTGACCCACCTGGGAAAAAAAGAAAAAAAGAAAAGCTGCATACGAGTCTCCTTTCTGCTCTAGATGCAGCTGAACCTTGCCTGGTCCTGAAGCCCTTAGCTTAAACAGACCCCTCTGCTTCCCTAAATCTCAAAACAAGACTACCCAAATAGCTTAGACAGCTCAAAAGCTGCAATCAACTGAAGCAACAGCAGACCACCGCCTCCAGAGAAGCCCAGCAGCAGAATGAGCTCCCTGAGGAGAGGCTGTAGCTCATCTCCCCCAGGCCCCGCCCACCGCCCTTCCCACAATCCCCTGGGAACGGGCGGGGCCAACCACCAGAGCCATCAAGGCAGCCAGAGGAGCAGCAGGCAGTTTTCTCACCTGCCTTCACTTTACAGCATGCCAAGCACCAAACAGAGAAAGCCACCCTCGCAGCAAACCACCATACCTGCTCTTTTGGAATCAATCCTAGACTCCTTAAGGTTGGAAAAGACCTCTAAGACCATCGAGTCCAACCGTCAACCCAACACCACCACGCCCACTAAACCACGTCCCTAAGCACCTCCTCTACACCTCTTTTAAATACTTCCAGGGTTGGTGACCCAACCACTTCCCTGGGCAGCCTGTTCCAAGGCCTGACCACTCTTTCAGTAAAGAAGTTTTTCCTACAGTTGCAGCTATTGCATCAGCAATGGGACCAGGCAGGGACTTCAACTTACTTTTTCTAGGGCGTAGATAGACAAAGATAGATGTCATCACAAGCGACGCAGGAACGGTAGATCATTCAACGCAACGAAAATATCATGATTCAAAACGATGTGCTTTGGTTTCCTCTCAAAAACCCAAAATGCTATGGGGTCAGACTTCATTTCTAGGAACACCACGCATGCTACCTCACTTCTGACACAACTCTGTTCTGGGTAGGACTGAACGACAAAGCAGAATTAGATCCTGGAAGAATCCTTTCTCAGAAATATCTCTGGATGCAGAGCAAATTATTTGATGTAAATCACCAACGATTCAGAGACACCCAGGAGCACCCCAAGACCCCCAGGAACACCCCATGGGGACCTAGAGACTCCCAGGAGCACCCCACGGGCCCCCAGAGATCCCCAGGAGCACCCCACAGGCACTCAGGAGACACAAGGACTGCCCACAATCCTCCAGGAGCACCCCAGGGGAACCCCAAGGCTACCCAGAGGCACCTAGAACACCCCAAGGCTCCCAGGAGCACAACAAGAACATCCAGCAGCACCCCAAGATGCCCACGAGTATCCTGTGAGCACCTAGAGAAACCCAGGAGCGCCGCGAGACCCCCGGGAACACCCCAAGGGCACCCAGAGACCCCCAGGAGCACAACAAGAACATCCAGCAGCACCCCAAGATCCCCGCGGACACCCCGTGGGCACCCAGAGACCCCCAGGAGCCCCCCAAGAGCACCCGAAGAGCAACGCCAGAACACCAGGAGCACCCTGTGGGCACCCAGAGACACCCAGGAGCACCCCAAGACCCCCAGAACATCCTAGAGGCACCCAGAGACCCTCAGGAACACCCCAGGAGCACTCCAAGGGGACTCGGAGACACCTAGAAGACCCCAAGAGCCCAAGGAACAACCCATGGGCACTGAGAGACCCCAGGAGCAAAAGAAGAACCCCCAGAAGCACAGCAAGACCACGAGGAGCGCCCCAGCAGCACCACCAGGGACTAGAACCGGCACCTAGAACCGGCACCTAGAACCGGCACCTAGAACCCCAGGAGCATCCCAAGGCACCCAGCAACAACCCATGGGCACCTACAGATGCCCCGCAGCACCCCTAGACCGCCAAGACCACCCCAAGACTCCCAAGAGCAGCCTGCGGGCACCCAGAGGGACCCAGGAGCACCCCAAGACCCCCAGGAGCATACTGGGAGCACACAGAGACCCCCAGGAGCACCGCAAGAACGCCCAGAAGCACCCCAAGACCCTCAGGAGCATCCTCTGGGCACCCAGAGACCCCCGGGAGCAGCCCCAGGAGCACCCCAAACGCAGCCCATAGAGACCTCCCAGTCCTGGAGGCTATTTTTTGATGAACCTTAACATACCTAATGCTTTCCGACATGAGACTTGCCTGACGTTCAGCCCTCTACCTTGTGATGTGGAGGCCCGGACGGTTTCCTCTGCATCTCCCACGACTTTGCTGTATCTCTCGTCAGCTGCACAGACACTCCAACAGCACAGACCTCAGCGACACCCAAATCCAACTGCAAAACCCATCTCAGTAAGGCTCGGGAACACACCTCCCTTTCCCAACCATCCCCTGGTCCCAAAAGTTTAGAAACCCCTTCTCTTCTCCTGAACTGCCAGCGAAGGAACCCCGCTCCTTCCTGACAGCTCCTGCCCTGGATTTGCACCCCTCAAGCCCCTGTGTCGGCCGCTCCTCGGGAGCTGCTCTGCCCAGCTATGCCCAGGCTTCTGCGAGCACCTCCCACCTTCCCACAGACTCTGACCTCTGCTACAGCCCCACAAAAGAAGTCAAGTCCTGACGCTTATCATCCACGAGGGGCCGGCCGCCAGCCGCATCGCTTCTAGGGACAACATGATACTCTGTGGGCGAAGGCCAGGAGCCGTTCCATACGCGGAAAGACACCATGCCTTATGTCCCTGCTGCTTTCTTGAACAACGCTACAACTCCATAGACAGATGCATACAAGATGCTCACCTCAAGCCCTGCTAAATAGTCTCACAGTCGCTCCTAGCCAGAGATGATGTCAACAGCTTCTGCAATAGACAGCAAAACTGGTGGAAAAAAACAAGGTTCCATCTTCAATAAAGTCAGGAATTCCAAAACAATACAATGCACCTGGAATAAAATAAAAACCCAAACCAGATTATGAACCAAAACCATACATCTTGCCACCTCTGAACAGCCAATACAAATTGACCCACCTGGAAAAAAAAAGAAAAAAAGAAAAGCTGCATACGAGTCTCCTTTCTGCTCTAGATGCAGCTGAACCTTGCCTGGTCCTGAAGCCCTTAGCTTAAACAGACCCCTCTGCTTCCCTAAATCTCAAAACAAGACTACCCAAATAGCTTAGACAGCTCAAAAGCTGCAATCAACTGAAGCAACAGCAGACCACCGCCTCCAGAGAAGCCCAGCAGCAGAATGAGCTCCCTGAGGAGAGGCTGTAGCTCATCTCCCCCAGGCCCCGCCCACCGCCCTTCCCACAATCCCCTGGGAACGGGCGGGGCCAACCACCAGAGCCATCAAGGCAGCCAGAGGAGCAGCAGGCAGTTTTCTCACCTGCCTTCACTTTACAGCATGCCAAGCACCAAACAGAGAAAGCCACCCTCACAGCAAACCACCATACCTGCTCTTTTGGAATCAATCCTAGACTCCTTAAGGTTGGAAAAGACCTCTAAGACCATCGAGTCCAACCGTCAACCCAACACCACCACGCCCACTAAACCACGTCCCTAAGCACCTCCTCTACACCTCTTTTAAATACTTCCAGGGTTGGTGACCCAACCACTTCCCTGGGCAGCCTGTTCCAAGGCCTGACCACTCTTTCAGTAAAGAAGTTTTTCCTACAGTTGCAGCTATTGCATCAGCAATGGGACCAGGCAGGGACTTCAACTCACTTTTTCTAGGGCGTAGATAGACAAAGATAGATGTCATCACAAGCGACGCAGGAACAGTAGATCATTCAACGCAACGAAAATATCATGATTCAAAATGATGTGCTTTGGTTTCCTCTCAAAAACCCAAAATGCTATGGGGTCAGACTTCATTTCTAGGAACACCACGCATGCTACCTCACTTCTGACACAACTCTGTTCTGGGTAGGACTGAACAACAAAGCAGAATCAGATCCTGGAAGAATCCCTTCTCAGAAATATCTCTGGATGCAGAGCAAATTATTTGCTGTAAATCACCAACGATTCAGAGACACCCAGGAGCACCCCAAGACCCCCAGGAACACCCCATGGGGACCTAGAGACTCCCAGGAGCACCCCACGGGCCCCCAGAGATCCCCAGGAGCACCCCACAGGCACTCAGGAGACACAAGGACTGCCCACAATCCTCCAGGAGCACCCCAGGGGAACCCCAAGGCTACCCAGAGGCACCTAGAACACCCCAAGGCTCCCAGGAGCACAACAAGAACATCCAGCAGCACCCCAAGATGCCCACGAGTATCCTGTGAGCACCTAGAGAAACCCAGGAGCGCCGCGAGACCCCCGGGAACACCCCAAGGGCACCCAGAGACCCCCAGGAGCACAACAAGAACATCCAGCAGCACCCCAAGATCCCCGCGGACACCCCGTGGGCACCCAGAGACCCCCAGGAGCCCCCCAAGAGCACCCGAAGAGCAACGCCAGAACACCAGGAGCACCCTGTGGGCACCCAGAGACACCCAGGAGCACCCCAAGACCCCCAGAACATCCTAGAGGCACCCAGAGACCCTCAGGAACACCCCAGGAGCACTCCAAGGGGACTCGGAGACACCTAGAAGACCCCAAGAGCCCAAGGAACAACCCACGGGCACTGAGAGACCCCAGGAGCAAAAGAAGAACCCCCAGAAGCACAGCAAGACCACGAGGAGCGCCCCAGCAGCACCACCGGCACCTAGAACCGGCACCTAGAACCCCAGGAGCGTCCCAAGGCACCCAGCAACAACCCAGGGGCACCTATAGATGCCCCGCAGCACCCCTAGACCGCCAAGACCACCCCAAGACTCCCAAGAGCATCCTGCGGGCACCCAGAGGGCCCCAGGAGCACCCCAAGACCCCCAGGAGCATACTGGGAGCACACAGAGACCCCCAGGAGCACCGCAAGAACGCCCACAAGCACCCCAAGACCCGCAGGAGCATCCTCTGGGCACCCAGAGACCCCCGGGAGCAGCCCCAGGAGCACCCCAAACGCAGCCCGTAGAGACCTCCCAGTCCTCGAGGCTATTTTTTGATGGACCTTAACATACCTAATGCTTTCCGACATGAGACTTGCCTGACGTTCAGCCCTCTACCTTGTGATGTGGAGGCCCGGACGGTTTACTCTGCATCTCCCACGACTTTGCTGTATCTCTCGTCGGCTGCACAGACACTCCAACAGAACAGACCTCAGCGACACCCAAATCCAACTGCAAAACCCACCTCAGTAAGGCTCGGGAACACACCTCCCTTTCCCAACCATCCCCTGGTCCCAAAAGTTTAGAAACCCCTTCTCTTCTCCTGAACTGCCAGCGAAGGAACCCCGCTCCTTCCTGACAGCTCCTGCCCTGGAGTTGCAGCCCTCAAGCCCCTGTGTCGGCCGCTCCTCGGGAGCTGCTCTGCCCAGCTATGCCCAGGCTTCTGCGAGCACCTCCCACCTTCCCACAGACTCTGACCTCTGCTACAGCCCCACAAAAGAAGTCAAGTCCTGACGCTTATCATCCACGAGGGGCCGGCCGCCAGCCACATCGCTTCTAGGGACAACATGATACTCTGTGGGCGAAGGCCACGAGCCGTTCCATACGCTGAAAGACACGATGCCTTATGTCCCTGCTGCTTTTTTGAACAACGCTACAACTCCATAGACAGATGCATACAAGATGCTCACCTCAAGCCCTGCTAAATTAGTCTCACAGTCGTTCCTATCCAGAGATGACGTCAACAGCTTCTGCAATAGACAGCAAAACTGGTGGAAAAAACAAGGTTCCATCTTCAATAAAGTCAGGAATGCCAAAACAATACAATGCACCTGGAATAAAATAAAAACCAAAACCAGATTATGAACCAAAACCATACATCTTGCCACTTCTGAACACCCAATACAAATTGACCCACCTGGAAAAAAAAGAAAAAAAGAAAAGCTGCATACGAGTCTCCTTTCTGCTCTAGATGCAGCTGAACCTTGCCTGGTCCTGAAGCCCTTAGCTTAAACAGACCCCTCTGCTTCCCTAAATCTCAAAACAAGACTACCCAAATAGCTTAGACAGCTCAAAAGCTGCAATCAACTGAAGCAACAGCAGACCACCGCCTCCAGAGAAGCCCAGCAGCAGCATGAGCTCCCTGAGGAGAGGCTGTAGCTCATCTCCCCCAGGCCCCGCCCACCGCCCTTCCCACAATCCCCTGGGAACGGGCGGGGCCAACCACCAGAGCCATCAAGGCAGCCAGAGGAGCAGCAGGCAGTTTTCTCACCTGCCTTCACTTTACAGCATGCCAAGCACCAAACAGAGAAAGCCACCCTCACAGCAAACCACCATACCTGCTCTTTTGGAATCAATCCTAGACTCCTTAAGGTTGGAGAAGACCTCTAAGACCATCGAGTCCAACCGTCAAACCAACACCACCACGCCCACTAAACCACGTCCCTAAGCACCTCCTCTACACGTCTTTTAAATACTTCCTGGGTTGGTGACCCAACCACTTCCCTGGGCAGCCTGTTCCAAGGCCTGACCACTCTTTCAGTAAAGAAGTTTTTCCTACAGTTGCAGCTATTGCATCAGCAATGGGACCAGGCAGGGACTTCAACTTACTTTTTCTAGGGCGTAGATAGACAAAGATAGATGTCATCACAAGCGACGCAGGAACAGTAGATCATTCAACGCAACGAAAATATCATGATTCAAAATGATGTGCTTTGGTTTCCTCTCAAAAACCCAAAATGCTATGGGGTCAGACTTCATTGCTAGGAACACCACGCATGCTACCTCACTTCTGACACAACTCTGTTCTGGGTAGGACTGAACAACAAAGCAGAATCAGATCCTGGAAGAATCCCTTCTCAGAAATATCTCTGGATGCAGAGCAAATTATTTGCTGTAAATCACCAAGGATTCAGAGACACCCCGGAGCACCCCAAGACCCCCAGGAACACCCCATGGGGACCTAGAGACTCCCAGGAGCACCCCACGGGCCCCCAGAGATCCCCAGGAGCACCCCACAGGCACTCAGGAGACACAAGGACTGCCCACAATCCTCCAGGAGCACCCCAGGGGAACCCCAAGGCTACCCAGAGGCACCTAGAACACCCCAAGGCTCCCAGGAGCACAACAAGAACATCCAGCAGCACCCCAAGATGCCCACGAGTATCCTGTGAGCACCTAGAGAAACCCAGGAGCGCCGCAAGACCCCCGGGAACACCCCAAGGGCACCCAGAGACCCCCAGGAGCACAACAAGAACATCCAGCAGCACCCCAAGATCCCCGGGGACACCCCGTGGCCACACAGAGACCCCCAGGAGCCCCCCAAGAGCATCCAAAGAGCAACGCCAGAACACCAGGAGCACCCTGTGGGCACCCAGAGACACCCAGGAGCACCCCAAGACCCCCAGAACATCCTAGAGGCACCCAGAGACCCTCAGGAACACCCCAGGAGCACTCCAAGGGGACTCGGAGACACCTAGAAGACCCCAAGAGCCCAAGGAACAACCCACGGGCACTGAGAGACCCCAGGAGCAAAAGAAGAACCCCCAGAAGCACAGCAAGACCACGAGGAGCGCCCCAGCAGAACCACCAGGACCTAGAGCCGGCACCTAGAGCCGGCACCTATAACCGGCACCTAGAGCCCCAGGAGCATTCCAAGGCACCCAGCAACAACCCAGGGGCACCTATAGATGCCCCGCAGCACCCCTAGACCGCCAAGACCACCCCAAGACTCCCAAGAGCATCCTGCGGGCACCCAGAGGGCCCCAGGACCACCCCAAGACCCCCAGGAGCATACTGGGAGCACACAGAGACCCCCAGGAGCACCGCAAGAACGCCCACAAGCACCCCAAGACCCTCAGGAGCATCCTCTGGGCACCCAGAGACCCCCGGGAGCAGCCCCAGGAGCACCCCAAACGCAGCCCGTAGAGACCTCCCAGTCCTGGAGGCTATTTTTTGATGGACCTTAACATACCTAATGCTTTCCGAGATGAGACTTGCCTGACGTTCAGCCCTCTACCTTGTGATGTGGAGGCCTGGACGGTTTACTCTGCATCTCCCACGACTTTGCTGTATCTCTCGTCAGCTGCACAGACACTCCAACAGAACAGACCTCAGCGACACCCAAATCCAACTGCAAAACCCACCTCAGTAAGGCTCGGGAACACACCTCCCTTTCCCAACCATCCCCTGGTCCCAAAAGTTTAGAAACCCCTTCTCTTCTCCTGAACTGCCAGCGAAGGAACCCTGCTCCTTCCTGACAGCTCCTGCCCTGGAGTTGCAGCCCTCAAGCCCCTGTGTCGGCCGCTCCTCAGGAGCTGCTCTGCCCAGCTATGCCCAGGCTTCTGCGAGCACCTCCCACCTTCCCACAGACTCTGACCTCTGCTACAGCCCCACAAAAGAAGTCAAGTCCTGACGCTTATCATCCACGAGGGGCCGGCCGCCAGCCGCATCGCTTCTAGGGACAACATGATACTCTGTGGGCGAAGGCCACGAGCCGTTCCATACGCTCAAAGACACGATGCCTTATGTCCCTGCTGCTTTCTTGAACAACGCTACAACTCCATAGACAGATGCGTACAAGATGCTCACCTCAAGCCCTGCTAAATAGTCTCACAGTCGCTCCTAGGCAGAGATGATGTCAACAGCTTCTGCAATAGACAGCAAAACTGGTGGAAAAAAACAAGGTTCCATCTTCAATGAAGTCAGGAATTCCAAAACAATACAATGCACCTGGAATAAAATAAAAACCAAAACCAGATTATGAACCAAAACCATACATCTTGCCACCTCTGAACACCCAATACAAATTGACCCACCTGGAAAAAAAAAAAAAAAGAAAAGCTGCATACGAGTCTCCTTTCTGCTCTAGATGCAGCTGAACCTTGCCTGGTCCTGAAGCCCTTAGCTTAAACAGACCCCTCTGCTTCCCTAAATCTCAAAACAAGACTACCCAAATAGCTTAGACAGCTCAAAAGCTGCAATCAACTGAAGCAACAGCAGACCACCGCCTCCAGAGAAGCCCAGCAGCAGCATGAGCTCCCTGAGGAGAGGCTGTAGCTCATCTCCCCCAGGCCCCGCCCACCGCCCTTCCCACAATCCCCTGGGAACGGGCGGGGCCAACCACCAGAGCCATCAAGGCAGCCAGAGGAGCAGCAGGCAGTTTTCTCACCTGCCTTCAGTTTACAGCATGCCAAGCACCAAACAGAGAAAGCCACCCTCACAGCAAACCACCATACCTGCTCTTTTGGAATCAATCCTAGACTCCTTAAGGTTGGAGAAGACCTCTAAGACCATCGAGTCCAACTGTCAACCCAACACCGCCACGCCCACTAAACCACGTCCCTAAGCACCTCCTCTACACGTCTTTTAAATACTTCCAGGGTTGGTGACCCAACCACTTCCCTGGGCAGCCTGTTCCAAGGCCTGACCACTCTTTCAGTAAAGAAGTTTTTCCTACAGTTGCAGCTATTGCATCAGCAATGGGACCAGGCAGGGACTTCAACTTACTTTTTCTAGGGCATAGATAGACAAAGATAGATGTCATCACAAGCGACGCAGGAACAGTAGATCATTCAACGCAACGAAAGTATCATGATTCAAAATGATGTGCTTTGGTTTCCTCTCAAAAACCCAAAATGCTATGGGGTCAGACTTCATTTCTAGGAACACCACGCATGCTACCTCACTTCTGACACAACTCTGTTCTGGGTAGGACTGAACAACAAAGCAGAATCAGATCCTGGAAGAATCCCTTCTCAGAAATATCTCTGGATGCAGAGCAAATTATTTGCTGTAAATCACCAAGGATTCAGAGACACCCAGGAGCACCCCAAGACCCCCAGGAACACCCCATGGGGACCTAGAGACTCCCAGGAGCACCCCACGGGCCCCCAGAGATCCCCAGGAGCACCCCACAGGCACTCAGGAGACACAAGGACTGCCCACAATCCTCCAGGAGCACCCCAGGGGAACCCCAAGGCTACCCAGAGGCACCTAGAACACCCCAAGGCTCCCAGGAGCACAACAAGAACATCCAGCAGCACCCCAAGATGCCCACGAGTATCCTGTGAGCACCTAGAGAAACCCAGGAGCGCCGCAAGACGCCCGGGAACACCCCAAGGGCACCCAGAGACCCCCAGGAGCACAACAAGAACATCCAGCAGCACCCCAAGATCCCCGGGGACACCCCGTGGGCACCCAGAGACCCCCAGGAGCCCCCCAAGAGCACCCAAAGAGCAACGCCAGAACACCAGGAGCACCCTGTGGGCACCCAGAGACACCCAGGAGCACCCCAAGACCCCCAGAACATCCTAGAGGCACCCAGAGACCCTCAGGAACACCCCAGGAGCACTCCAAGGGGACTCGGAGACACCTAGAAGACCCCAAGACCCAAGGAACAACCCACGGGCACTGAGAGACCCCAGGAGCAAAAGAAGAACCCCCAGAAGCACAGCAAGACCACGAGGAGCGCCCCAGCAGCACCACCGGAACCTAGAACCGGCACCTAGAACCGGCACCTAGAACCCCAGAAGCGTCCCAAGGCACCCAGCAACAACCCATGGGCACCTACAGATGCCCCGCAGCACCCCTAGACCGCCAAGACCACCCCAAGACTCCCAAGAGCATCCTGCGGGCACCCAGAGGGCCCCAGGAGCACCCCAAGACCCCCAGGAGCATACTGGGAGCACACAGAGACCCCCAGGAGCACCGCAAGAACGCCCACAAGCACCCCAAGACCCTCAGGAGCATCCTCTGGGCACCCAGAGACCCCCGGGAGCAGCCCCAGGAGCACCCCAAACGCAGCCCGTAGAGACCTCCCAGTCCTGGAGGCTATTTTTTGATGGACCTTAACATACCTAATGCTTTCCGAGATGAGACTTGCCTGACGTTCAGCCCTCTACCTTGTGATGTGGAGGCCCGCACGGTTTACTCTGCATCTCCCACGACTTTGCTGTATCTCTCGTCAGCTGCACAGACACTCCAACAGAACAGACCTCAGCGACACCCAAATCCAACTGCAAAACCCACCTCAGTAAGGCTCGGGAACACACCTCCCTTTCCCAACCATCCCCTGGTCCCAAAAGTTTAGAAACCCCTTCTCTTCTCCTGAACTGCCAGCGAAGGAACCCCGCTCCTTCCTGACAGCTCCTGCCCTGGATTTGCACCCCTCAAGCCCCTGTGTCGGCCGCTCCTCGGGAGCTGCTCTGCCCAGCTATGCCCAGGCTTCTGCGAGCACCTCCCACCTTCCCACAGACTCTGACCTCTGCTACAGCCCCACAAAAGAAGTCAAGTCCTGACGCTTCTCATCCACGAGGGGCCGGCCGCCAGCCGCATCGCTTCTAGGGACAACATGATACTCTGTGGGCGAAGGCCACGAGCCGTTCCATACGCTGAAAGACACGATGCCTTATGTCCCTGCTGCTTTCTTGAACAACGCTACAACTCCATAGACAGATGCATACAAGATGCTCACCTCAAGCCCTGCTAAATTAGTCTCACAGTCGTTCCTAGCCAGAGATGACGTCAACAGCTTCTGCAATAGACAGCAAAACTGGTGGAAAAAAACAAGGTTCCATCTTCAATAAAGTCAGGAATTCCAAAACAATACAATGCACCTGGAATAAAATAAAAACCAAAACCAGATTATGAACAAAACCATACATCTTGCCACCTCTGAACACCCAATACAAATTGACCCACCTGGAAAAAAAAGAAAAAAAGAAAAGCTGCATACGAGTCTCCTTTCTGCTCTAGATGCAGCTGAACCTTGCCTGGTCCTGAAGCCCTTAGCTTAAACAGACCCCTCTGCTTCCCTAAATCTCAAAACAAGACTACCCAAATAGCTTAGACAGCTCAAAAGCTGCAATCAACTGAAGCAACAGCAGACCACCGCCTCCAGAGAAGCCCAGCAGCAGCATGAGCTCCCTGAGGAGAGGCTGTAGCTCATCTCCCCCAGGCCCCGCCCACCGCCCTTCCCACAATCCCCTGGGAACGGGCGGGGCCAACCACCAGAGCCATCAAGGCAGCCAGAGGAGCAGCAGGCAGTTTTCTCACCTGCCTTCAGTTTACAGCATGCCAAGCACCAAACAGAGAAAGCCACCCTCACAGCAAACCACCATACCTGCTCTTTTGGAATCAATCCTAGACTCCTTAAGGTTGGAAAAGACCTCTAAGACCATCGAGTCCAACCGTCAACCCAACACCACCACGCCCACTAAACCACGTCCCTAAGCACCTCCTCTACACGTCTTTTAAATACTTCCTGGGTTGGTGACCCAACCACTTCCCTGGGCAGCCTGTTCCAAGGCCTGACCACTCTTTCAGTAAAGAAATTTTTCCTACAGTTGCAGCTATTGCATCAGCAATGGGACCAGGCAGGGACTTCAACTTACTTTTTCTAGGGCGTAGATAGACAAAGATAGATGTCATCACAAGCGACGCAGGAACAGTAGATCATTCAACGCAACGAAAATAGCATGATTCAAAACGATGTGCTTTGGTTTCCTCTCAAAAACCCAAAATGCTATGGGGTCAGACTTCATTGCTAGGAACACCACGCATGCTACCTCACTTCTGACACAACTCTGTTCTGGGTAGGACTGAACAACAAAGCAGAATTAGATCCTGGAAGAATCCCTTCTCAGAAATATCTCTGGATGCAGAGCAAATTATTTGCTGTAAATCACCAAGGATTCAGAGACACCCAGGAGCACCCCAAGACCCCCAGGAACACCCCATGGGGACCTAGAGACTCCCAGGAGCACCCCATGGGCCCCCAGAGATCCCCAGGAGCACCCCACAGGCACTCAGGAGACACAAGGACTGCCCACAATCCTCCAGGAGCACCCCAGGGGAACCCCAAGGCTACCCAGAGGCACCTAGAACACCCCGAGGCTCCCAGGAGCACAACAAGAACATCCAGCAGCACCCCAAGATGCCCACGAGTATCCTGTGAGCACCTAGAGAAACCCAGGAGCGCCGCGAGACCCCCGCGAACACCCCAAGGGCACCCAGAGACCCCCAGGAGCACAACAAGAACATCCAGCAGCACCCCAAGATCCCCGGGGACACCCCGTGGCCACACAGAGACCCCCAGGAGCCCCCCAAGCGCACCCGAAGGGCAACGCCAGAACACCAGGAGCACCCTGTGGGCACCCAGAGACACCCAGGAGCACCCCAAGACCCCCAGAACATCCTATAGGCACCCAGAGACCCTCAGGAACACCCCAGGAGCACTCCAAGGGGACTCGGAGACACCTAGAAGACCCCAAGAGCCCAAGGAACAACCCATGGGCACTGAGAAACCCCAGGAGCAAAAGAAGAACCCCCAGAAGCACAGCAAGACCACGAGGAGCGCCCCAGCAGCACCACCAGGGCCTAGAACCAGCAAGAACACCAGGAGCACCCTGTGGGCACCCAGAGACACCCAGGAGCACCCCAAGACCCCCTGAACATCCTATGGGCACCCAGAGACCCTCAGGAACACCCCAGCTACTGTATTTCGTGTGTTGGGAAAAGGGGTGGGAGAGGAAAACGCGCTCTGTTAGAGCAACAGGGTCAAAACAACGCGCCTCGAAGAGCACTCCCTCCCCTGTTGCATACCACGCTCTTCAGAGGGGACATCACAAATTACAGATTTCAAGCCAAACTCAGCCATGAGTGGGAGCACGCAAGATAATGAGTACTGCAGAGGGTTTTGTTCTTCGTTACCATCAAGCAGACACACTGTCTCTGTAACAGATACGGAACAAACAGAGGCTTTTGCAACACGACAAACTAAAGAACACCAAGAGCTCTATGTTTTTGTGGTATTCTTCGCCTCAGGCAAACACTCTGTGGATTTCTAATTACCTGCTCTATCTCTAGACCTCAAGAAGGCCCATAACTATTGTGAAACTTTGGGTTCTTCAACACAGACCTTTTTAAACCACATTTAACTAAATTGCCATCTTCTAGCTTGACTCGTATGTGTTAAGGCTAGACTCTCTCGGGGCAAAGAGCCTTATGCTCACTGTTAAATCTGTATTGTGGCTGTGCTAAATAAGTCCTTTCTAATGTTGTAAGGAAATTTACGATCGCAAGTAGGCCACCACTGCAGTTTCACCTTCCTTCAGGATAAGCGAGCACAGCCTTGCTCCTCTCCGTGCCGGGGACTTCTTGCTGAAGGGCAGCCTTGACCTACCATTGACCACCAAGACAAGGCAGGGCAAGAGAACTGCCTCACGCTCACCTCATTTTCTCCAGCCTTCCTATCTTTCCTGAATGTAAAGATCACGATTATAGATTACAATCCTGTACATTTTATAATATAGTTACTATATAATTACTACTGCAACTATAAATTCCAAATCAACTGTAATAATCCATTTACATTTAAACCACCCTCGTTAGGATCACTCCTTGCCTCCCCGGGCCGAGGTAAGCCCCACACGATACTACGCGGGATTTCGGCAAGCGCGGAGGCAGAGCCGCCTCGGCACACGTTGCACAACCGGGGCCGAGCCCAGCTGCAGCCCGAGGGGGTCAGGGCCCCCCCCTACCTCCGCGGGACTGCTCCCCGCAGGGCTCGGGCTGTCCCAGCCTGCCCGACGGGACGGCACACGCTCCCCACTGCCAGGGCAGCAGCCAGAGATACGGGGAAGGGTGTTGGCCCCGCAGAGATCAGTTGCTATACCAGTTTCTTGGATCTTGGCTTCCATCAGGCTCCCGAACACAACTGGTACAAAACCCTGCGATCCCCCCATTATCTCCCTTCCATTTCCTACCTTCCCGGTTCCCTACGGCGTGCGTTCAGCCGTGCAAACTGACTTTTTGTGATAAGCATGCTTATACCTTATAATACACTTGATCTTCTATCGCATACACATGCTATTAAAAAAAAGCTGGCAGGAGGAACCACGCAGTAACTACCTACCTTTATTTTAATAGAATAAGGAACTAGTTAATGAACAAGTTTTAGAAAACTGCATCTGAACTAACACATCAAGGCATATTATGAACATGACAGTATTTTCATTCTCTTTCTCTCTCATAACGCATTTGTTATTTGTATTTTTAATATTTGTTATTAACAAATACTTAATAACAAACTTATTAAGTTCTTTCTCATATTTAAAATGTTAAAGTTTACAAAATAGGGCCTCCATCTTTCCAACACTAAAAATCAAAATAGTATAAAGGAGACTACAACCATGTACTTCATTGCATTATTGTTCATATACACATTAACATATATCTCAATCTTACAGACTGATTATTTCCAGAAATTCTTGGACTCTTGGACTTCTGCAAAGAAACATTTTCAGTGTCTAGTACATATGTTAGAAGGGGAAAAAAATCATTCAAAATTTGAGAAAAGAGGATTTTATTTGCATCATGTCCAGACTAAGTGGGGTGAGGGGGGGGAATCTTGCTGTGCAATCAGTCAAGCTTTGCTTGTGCTATCTTTCTTCTAAATTGAAAATCAAGTACCACAGCTAACAAAAAAGGGAATGTTTTAGATAAGTTTTGTAAGAGCTTGTTCCGATTTCCTGGTCGTTGGCTTCTTTTTTCTAATTCAAAATGGTTTAAGCGCCGCTAACGACAATGTGGCTAACACCATTTTGAGCTTTTCTTTGTAACATTTAAAGATACTGCATTAGCCAAACATCACTTGGTTTTTCAAGCCACTTAGCATCAACTAGATGCCGAATAGGAAGGGAAAGCCAACACCGCTCACTTGGGAGCTCTTTCCTCCCATACAACAGCTACAAAAGGTGCCACTAGAGATAACCCACAAAGCACCCCTCTCAGGTCCTGCTGAGCTTCCCGTAAGCAAACTCCATCTGTTGCCAAAAGCCAAAACTTGCCAAAGGAGAAAACAGAAGACAGATGTCTCTTTGCCAGGAGAAAGACTAAGCTTGCTTTCTTACTCAAACCCAAGCTGTTGAGAAAGCTTACCAGTGTAACAACCAGACACAGGAGAATATATGTAAGCCAGTGAGCAGCAATATTTATCCCACCACTTGAAAATGGATGAGAGCTCTTCTGTAGCCAGCATTTTGATACTAAAAAGGAAAAAAATTGGGAGGAGCAAGGAGAAAGAAGAGCATTCAGGTACAATACGTTACCATTTAGAATATTCTGGAGAAGTCTCTTGTTTTCATTTTCCACTTGGCCATTCAACCAGAAAAAAAAAAAAATAAAAAATCACCACTGTCGCTACTACTCAATATGCTTGAAATCTCTACTTTATCACCTTTCCATTATGATTTACATTAGTATTTATTGCTAGTAGAAATATTAAGTGGCTCAGTTCTTCAGATAGCATCCATAGTTCCAATTCACTTCAGGAGGCATCTGTTATAGTCCTAATCTCTGAAAAGTAGGAGCAAAGTTAATTAAAAAATTACAATCTTAGATTAACCAAAATTTGCTTAGTTAGACTACAGCCTGATTACAGTAAAAGGAATATCCAATCAAGTAACTTAATAGATCTACTGGCTGTCAAGATGTTAAATTTCAGATTAAAACAGAGCTGCTGCTCACCTGTAGATTTAGGGAAATTAAACCTACTGAAACATTAAAATGTCCTATAAGTTCAAAAGTTGTAAGAACTCAGCCACAGATATACATTAAAGTGAATTCCTTTGAGATTTTTTTATTTCAGGTAATACCTGGATACTCTCACTTCCACCACTGTAATGGTGTAAATGGTTTTGTTGTCCGAAAAGCGGATTCGTGCCCGGCGTGCAAGTAACCAATTCCACACGCTCAGGAGAGATATTGTTTTATTCAGGCCTGGGTGCTCGGTGGACTTGCCACAAATCAAGCACACCTGGTCTAGTCACCTTTCTGTTTATATCCATGCTTCTCATACATAATTTAAATTTCCTTGTTACATATTCATTACATTTCCGAGAACTAATTATAATATTACATCATCTTAAACACATGCGCACTAAAGCCTTTAGGGTCTTCTTGGGGGTCTCGGGTGGTCTCTGGTGGTCGGCAGGGTAGTGAACTCTTCATGAGCTTATTTCCTCTTTTACCTTATAGGGTCGCAATTTGTCCCTAAGCCATGCTTGGATCACGTTTGTTTATAGTTTCCATAGCTCACTACCTCTAAGACACACAGCTTATAATTAATTACTACTCCACGCAATTACAAACACACACCTGTTAGTTATCTAACTTCTAAGCAACAAATCTGCATTGTTTAAAATTACAGAAGCGAGCAATATAGAATCCACAACAAACTATCTATCACCATAGTGTTCTTAAATTAAAACACATACATCTTGATCTCCTCCAATCAAACACCCACTCACTAGCTTCATCATTCTGGTTTCTTATTAACTGGTCTTTTAACCCAGTTCTGGGTGAGGGCTATACACAGGATGATACCACTTTAAAAATTAATGTTGATTAAGATTAACATTAACAATTCCCCCCTTTGAGACTTACGATGTTAAGCATCATGAGTCTCATAATACTTATTTTCTACAAAAAGATACAAATTGAATCATACAACATGTAATCATAATTAAAATAACGATCCGTACCACAAACAAAAATAATTGTCTAAGCCAATTTAAATTTGGAAGCCACGAGAACAACCAAGAAAAATCTAATCCTTCCCGTTCTTTAAACCCATATGCCAAATCTTTTAATTGTTGAATTTTCTTCTCTACTAACTGTGAATTATCACTCAAATTAAAACAACACATTCCTTTAAATTCTTCACAACCATGATTGTGTCTTAAAAGTAAATAGTCAATTGCAGCCCTGTTTTCAAGGGTAGCTTCTCTTATTTGTGTCATTTCGGTACCAATAGCCGAAAGTGCTTGGGAGGTATAATTTATGTCTTTTACTAAAGCACAAGTAATCCGTTTTATGGTGTGATAATTCATAGCTACTCCAACTCCGGGTGCTAGGATAGCTGCAGCTGACATCTCACTTGAACTGTATAAAGTGACTCGCGAGTCACAATTCTCTGGTATCTGATGTACGCTCCTTTTAGTTCGTGCACCATGTTCTAAGTCCTTTTTGTCTATCAGCAGCGGAGCTATCCTCCCTATTGAACACGGACCTCCGGTCACATTCGCTGGAATATAGGAATATGCTATTCGTCCACACAACAAAAACCATCCAAGGGGTAATTTAGTATGAGCCCATGCATAACTCTGAAGTTGAGTGGAGTTACATCTCAAAGGAGGTTGTAAACGCGTTAAATTTTCACATTTAGAAGTGCAATTTATAAATTTAACACAATGCCCAGCTGGAAGCATTCCTCGCACCTTGACTCTTAACATCCCTCTCTCCTTAAATCTAGTTGTTTTTCCTAAACTATAAATGCTACGATAAGTTAATTTAATATCAAAACTTTGAAACATTGTATAATTCTTCATCAATTCCAATGGGGTTGGTACTCCTACCAAACAAGAACTATACATCCCTCCCACAGAATTCTCGGCTGAAATACAAAAGGAAGACATGTTGGTTACTTCTCGGGCTAAAAGTTCCCAGATATTTCGAATTCTATCCCATTTTGGTAACAAAAATTGAGAATCAATCTGACTGATCGTTATTATTAACAACAACACATTCCACATCTTCCCTCTCTCTCTGATTTAATTCTGTTCAATAATCAAATTGTTACACTAATTTAGCAGCATCTCCAGTATCTCATTGAACACGCCGCAAAGTTAACTTCAATGGTTCCTTAAATACAGATGTCCACAGTCCAGGTGGAATTTTCTTAATCCTCGTATAATGAATCCAAGAATCTATTCCTTCCAGTTTCACAGCAGTGTTTGTTGTTAACAGCACCTGGAAAGGTCCTTTCCACTTTTCTCCAAGAGGGTCGTCCTTCCACGTTCGCAAATAAACTTGATCCCCTGGATTAAATGAGTGTACTGGAAATTCAAGAGGTAAAGGTGTCTTCAAAAGGACATACTTATGCAAAGAATTCAACACCTTACTCAAAGATAAAAGATATTCAGTTAATACTTTTTCTCCTATTACATGCATTTGTTCTGATCCTCCTGTCAAATTAACACTATAAGGTTTTCCATATAAAATTTCAAATGGACTCACTTTTTCTTTAGCTCTAGGGGTCACCCTAATTCTCAACAAGGCAAGTGGTAAGGCTTCGATCCACTTCAATTGAGCTTCCTGACATATTTTAGAAATTTGTCTTTTCAATGTTTGATTCATCCTTTCCACCTGCCCACTAGATTGAGGTCTCCAAGGGGTATGGAGATCCCACTTAATCCCTAATGTCTTACTCATGTTTTTAACAACCTCTGCTACAAAATGTGGACCTCTGTCTGAGGATATTCCTAAAGGGACTCCAAACCTTGGAATTATTTCTTTCAACCAATGTTTTACAACCCCTTTTGCCTTGTTGGTTCGACACGGGAAAGCTTCCGGCCATCCAGAGAAGGTATCTACCAATATCAATAGATATCGGTATTGGTTACATCGCGGTAACTCTGAAAAATCTATTTGCCAATACTCACCGGAAGTTATGCCTCTTTTTACCTCTCCAGGAGGGGGTCGGATTTCTATTTTCGGATTGTTCCTAAGACAAATCTCACATTTATTACTCACACTTTTAGCAATCAATAACATTTTGGTTCCTATCGCCTATCGTCTTACTGATTCCACCATTGCCTCTGCTCCCATGTGTGTTTCAGCACGGGTTTTGACCATTAATTTCTTCATAATTTCAGGGGTTACTATACATTGTCCATGTGAAGTTATCCACCATCCTCGATCATTCTTCTTACAATGTAATAACATAGCTAATTTATTTTCTTTCTCATTATAATTTGGGGATTCCACCTGATTTTCTTTTGATGGAATTAAAACATAAATCATAGTATTTAATGCTACACGTTTAGCAGCCTCGTCTGCTTTTCGATTTCCTTGTATTACTTTTGAGTCCCCTTTTTGATGAGCTTTACAATGAATCACCGCAACTTCTTTAGGTTTCTGTACTGCTTCCAACAAATTCAAAATCTCGGTTCCGTATTTTATAGGGGTACCGCTAGCAGATAAAAGTCCTCGCTCCTTCCATATTGCTCCATGAGCATGCACAACTCCAAAAGCATATTTAGAATCTGTATAGATGTTAACTCTTTTACCTTTAGCCAAATTTAAGGCTTTTGTGAGGGCTATAATTTCTGCTTTCTGGGCGGATGTATTTGGAGGTAATGCTTTTACTTCTCGATCTTCAGTTAAAGTTACCACGGCATAACCAGCCCTCCTTTCTCCTTTTACAACAAAGCTGCTTCCATCAGTAAATAATTCTTCATCCGGAGTTTGGAGAGGGACATCTTTCAGATCTGGCCTGCTGGCATACACCTGTTCGATAACTTGTAAACAATCATGGTTAAGATCACTCTCTTTTTCACTTGGCATTAAAGAGGCAGGATTTAAAATTGTACTCACTTTCAAAATGATGTCGTCTTGTTCCACTAACAAAGCCTGATATTGTAACAAACGACTAGGGGTTAGCCAATGATGTCCTTTTTGTTCCAGTACCGCAAGTACCGCATGCGGGACGTGAACCGTTATTTTCTGTCCCAATGTCAATTTTCTAGCTTCTTGAATTATGAGAACTGTTGCCGCAACTGCCCGCAAGCAGCTAGGCCATCCTGAGCTTACTTTATCTAATTGTTTGGGAAAGTAAGCCACTGGTCTTTTCCAGTCTCCCAAAAGTTGAGTCAAAACCCCCATAGCTACATGTCTCTTCTCATGCACAAATAGCTCAAAGGGTTTGGTCAGATTTGGAAGTCCTAAAGCTGGAGTTTTCATTAAAGTCTGTTTAATGTCATCAAAACTTTTTCGGCACTCTGGAGTCCATTCTAACAATTCTTCAGGGCCTTTGGTTGCCTCATACAGTGGTTTTGCCATCAAACCATAATTTGGAATCCAAAGGCGACACCATCCAGCCATTCCTAAAAATCCTCTCAGCTCTCTTTTAGATTGAGGGGGTGCCATCCTGCAAATGGCTTCTTTTCCACCATTTCCCAATCTTCGCTGTCCTTGGGAAATCTCAAACCCCAAATAAATTACAGTTTGTTTTGCAATTTGTGCTTTCTTCTCTGACACCCTATACCCGGCCATTCCCAAAAAGTTTAGGAGGCTGACAGTCTTTTCTTTGCAGATTTCAATAGTATCTGCTCCCAATAGGATGTCATCAACATATTGAAGGAGGGTGATTTGATCTTCCTTACCGGACCACTGTTCCAGTTCCTTATTCAGAGCTGCTCCAAAGATGGTTGGGCTATTTTTAAACCCTTGTGGCAGCACGGTCCAGCAGAGCTGAGTCCTCCTCCCAGTCGACGGATCTTCCCATTCAAAAGCAAAAATCTTTTGGCTGTTTTCTTCCAGAGGTATACAAAAGAAAGCGTCTTTCAAATCTATAACAGAGAAATATGCATTTGATTCATTGATAGTTGTTAACAGCGTATATGGATTAGGGACTATTGGATGAATGTCCACCACTAACTGGTTTATTGCTCTTAAATCTTGGACCAGCCTATATCCTTGGTTATGCGGCTTTTTCACTGGAAGGACAGGAGTATTATAATCAGATTGACATTCTCTTAAAAGTCCGTATTTAAGAAAATTATTTATTATTGGTTCCAAACCTTTTCTGGCTTCTATACTAATAGGATACTGTTTCTTTCTTACCGGTCGAGCTCCTGTTTTCAATTCAACTTTTACCGGTTCCACATTTTTCGCTCTTCCTGGTTTCTCTGTTGCCCAAACAAAAGGGTAAACTGCATCTTTAAGCTCTTCTGGAATTTCTTCAGATTCATCTGTGTTTGTCTGTAATAAATAAACTTGGGCTTGCCAGGCATTAGCTTCAGGAAAATGAACTTGGATTCTTCCTTTTTTAAAGTTGATTTGTGCTCCCAATTTATTCAATAAATCCCGTCCTAAGAGAGGCATGGTGCATTCCGGTATATATAAAAATTCATGCATCAGTGTTTTTCCTCCAATTTTACATTTTAAAGGTTTCAAAAAAGGCCTTATCTCCTTCTTTCCCGTGACCCCAACAATAGATACATTAAATTTACTCATTGGTCCTTTACATGTATTTATAACAGAATATTTTGCTCCAGTATCTACTAAAAAATCGACTACTTCATCTCCCAGCTTTACTGGAACCAGGGGCTCAGCTGGGAAAATATCATTTTCTACCCCCGGTCCCCATCATTCAGAATCTCCTCCCATCATAAGTAAATCAGCTTCAGGTGGTATCTGCTGTGACTGAGTCACGACTGCTCCTTTGTTCTCTGGACACTCACTCTTCCAGTGTCCCTGTTTCTTGCATACAGCACATTGATTAAATCCTAATGGGGTATATTGTTTAAACATATCTCTACCTCCTCTGCCTTTTCCTCTCAAATACCCTCTACCTCTACCTCTCAAATATCTTCTGCCTCTTCCTCCAGCTGATCCTTGGGCATTTACAAAAGCAGCTGCTAAAATAGCAGCTTTTTGTTTCCTATCTTTTATTTTTTCTTTTTCCTGATTTTTCTTTTCCTCCTCTTCCCTATTGTTATACACCTTATAAGCAATTTCAATTAGCTGTGATATAGTCATTCCTGTAATCCCATCCACTTTCTGCAATTTCTTTCGAATATCTGGAGCAGCTTGCCCTACAAACAAAGTAGTAAATATTGCTCTGTTCTCATCACTCTCAGGATGATCTAAGTCTGTCCATTTCCTAGCTGCCTCACATAATCGTTCATAAAAGGTGGATGGGTCCTCTGTTTTTCCCTGAATTATTTGAGTCAATTTCGCCAAATTCTTTGGGCGGGATATTCCATTCTTTACTCCATACAAAATTAATTGTTGATACCGTTTAATCATCAATTTCCCATCATTACTATTAGGATTCCAATTTGGGTCTTGAGTTGGCATAAAATGAGCAGGACCTTCTCTTGCATTTATTCTTTCATTTTCCATATTTGCTTTTTCTAATACTACCCTCTTTTCTTCAGGAGTAAACAAATTATTCAAAAGAATTTGAATATCTTTCCAATCTGGATTATGATTTTCAATAATTGTTCGAAAGGATCTATACACCTTTTCTGGATTCTCTCTGTATGATCCTGCTAACTCTTTCCAATTCATTAAATCAGAAGTTGTAAATGGTACTTTCACAAATACTGGCTCCCCCCTTGGGCCCACTGCCTGGCGAAGGGGTGCTAACAATACAGACCCTTGCTGGGTTCTAGTCCTGCCAGCTATCGGACTAAAAGTATTGCTTCCTCTTGCTTCGGTTTCAGAAGTTTCATTTTTACTTGGTGGTACTAACATTTGTGTATCCTCCTCTTCTTCTCCTAGTTTTAAACACCGTTTTCCTATGCTACATGCAGAACAACAATGCGCTTTTGGTTCCTTATTTTCCATCATCATCATCATCACCACATTAGAATCCGAATCTAAAAGCTTACATTTTTTCCGAATTTCATGATCATTTCTCAAAGAAAAAAACAAATCTACATAAGGTACCTCATCCCATTTTCCTTGTCTTCTACAAAATAACATTAACTGTAAAATAGTATTATATTGCAAGGTTCCCAAT
Organism: Calonectris borealis; assembly: GCF_964195595.1. NCBI lineage: Eukaryota > Metazoa > Chordata > Aves > Procellariiformes > Procellariidae > Calonectris > Calonectris borealis. The sequence goes on along the minus strand of NW_027441500.1, from coordinate 247,114 downwards.
TCTGGCCATTTTTCCTCATCTTCCAATTTGTACATTGGCCACCATCTAGTCAATTAATTTATCCTTTCTCAAAGGATCACCCCCAAATTTTCCCCAGTGTTTAATGATGCATCCTAAGGGGGAACAAGGTGTTACTTTTGATGGTTGAGCTCCCATATCTTTACCAAAAAAGAACGTTCTTAACCACAACTTCATATACTCCAGTCGTCACCGTCAAACGCATATGAATATACCGGTTTACCCCTGGCGCCTACAACTTCATATACTCCAGTCGTCACTGTCAAACGCATATGAATATACCTCTTTACCTGTGGCCACAATTCCTTACCAAATGCATGCACAGTTTTATACTCCAGAACAATATCTCATTTACCTTAGCGTTGCACCGTTGAGTCGCTCACCTGCTCTGGTCGGGGAGAATACTCACGGAGTCCCCGATCAAAAGGTCGGTGCGCGCTGGAGTCCGGAGAGCAGAGTCTCCCCACCGAGAGCCGGCGAGTCGATCCGGGCAAGGCTTCACAGCAGTCCCACCTGGGTCGCCAAAAACTGTTGTCCGAAAAGCGGATTCGTGCCCGGCGTGCAAGTAACCAATTCCACACGCTCAGGAGAGATATTGTTTTATTCAGGCCTGGGTGCTCGGTGGACTTGCCACAAATCAAGCACACCTGGTCTAGTCACCTTTCTGTTTATATCCATGCTTCTCATACATAATTTAAATTTCCTTGTTACATATTCATTACATTTCCGAGAACTAATTATAATATTACATCATCTTAAACACATGCGCACTAAAGCCTTTAGGGTCTTCTTGGGGGTCTCGGGTGGTCTCTGGTGGTCGGCAGGGTAGTGAACTCTTCATGAGCTTATTTCCTCTTTTACCTTATAGGGTCGCAATTTGTCCCTAAGCCATGCTTGGACCACGTTTGTTTAGTTTCCATAGCTCACTACCTCTAAGACACACAGCTTATAATTAATTACTACTCCACACAATTACAAACACACACCTGTTAGTTATCTAACTTCTAAGCAACAAATCTGCATTGTTTAAAATTACAGAAGCGAGCAATATAGAACCCACAACAAACTATCTATCACCATAGTGTTCTTAAATTAAAACACATACATCTTGATCTCCTCCAATCAAACACCCACTCACTAGCTTCATCATTCTGGTTTCTTATTAACTGGTCTTTTAACCCAGTTCTGGGTGAGGGCTATACACAGGATGATACCACTTTAAAAATTAATGTTGATTAAGATTAACATTAACAATTCCCCCCTTTGAGACTTACGATGTTAAGCATCATGAGTCTCATAATACTTATTTTCTACAAAAAGATACAAATTGAATCATACAACATGTAATCATAATTAAAATAACGATCCGTACCACAAACAAAAATAATTGTCTAAGCCAATTTAAATTTGGAAGCCACGAGAACAACCAAGAAAAATCTAATCCTTCCCGTTCTTTAAACCCATATGCCAAATCTTTTAATTGTTGAATTTTCTTCTCTACTAACTGTGAATTATCACTCAAATTAAAACAACACATTCCTTTAAATTCTTCACAACCATGATTGTGTCTTAAAAGTAAATAGTCAATTGCAGCCCTGTTTTCAAGGGTAGCTTCTCTTATTTGTGTCATTTCGGTACCAATAGCCGAAAGTGCTTGGGAGGTATAATTTATGTCTTTTACTAAAGCACAAGTAATCCGTTTTATGGTGTGATAATTCATAGCTACTCCAACTCCGGGTGCTAGGATAGCTGCAGCTGACATCTCACTTGAACTGTATAAAGTGACTCGCGAGTCACAATTCTCTGGTATCTGATGTACGCTCCTTTTAGTTCGTGCACCATGTTCTAAGTCCTTTTTGTCTATCAGCAGCGGAGCTATCCTCCCTATTGAACACGGACCTCCGGTCACATTCGCTGGAATATAGGAATATGCTATTCGTCCACACAACAAAAACCATCCAAGGGGTAATTTAGTATGAGCCCATGCATAACTCTGAAGTTGAGTGGAGTTACATCTCAAAGGAGGTTGTAAACGCGTTAAATTTTCACATTTAGAAGTGCAATTTATAAATTTAACACAATGCCCAGCTGGAAGCATTCCTCGCACCTTGACTCTTAACATCCCTCTCTCCTTAAATCTAGTTGTTTTTCCTAAACTATAAATGCTACGATAAGTTAATTTAATATCAAAACTTTGAAACATTGTATAATTCTTCATCAATTCCAATGGGGTTGGTACTCCTACCAAACAAGAACTATACATCCCTCCCACAGAATTCTCGGCTGAAATACAAAAGGAAGACATGTTGGTTACTTCTCGGGCTAAAAGTTCCCAGATATTTCGAATTCTATCCCATTTTGGTAACAAAAATTGAGAATCAATCTGACTGATCGTTATTATTAACAACAACACATTCCACATCTTCCCTCTCTCTCTGATTTAATTCTGTTCAATAATCAAATTGTTACACTAATTTAGCAGCATCTCCAGTATCTCATTGAACACGCCGCAAAGTTAACTTCAATGGTTCCTTAAATACAGATGTCCACAGTCCAGGTGGAATTTTCTTAATCCTCGTATAATGAATCCAAGAATCTATTCCTTCCAGTTTCACAGCAGTGTTTGTTGTTAACAGCACCTGGAAAGGTCCTTTCCACTTTTCTCCAAGAGGGTCGTCCTTCCACGTTCGCAAATAAACTTGATCCCCTGGATTAAATGAGTGTACTGGAAATTCAAGAGGTAAAGGTGTCTTCAAAAGGACATACTTATGCAAAGAATTCAACACCTTACTCAAAGATAAAAGATATTCAGTTAATACTTTTTCTCCTATTACATGCATTTGTTCTGATCCTCCTGTCAAATTAACACTATAAGGTTTTCCATATAAAATTTCAAATGGACTCACTTTTTCTTTAGCTCTAGGGGTCACCCTAATTCTCAACAAGGCAAGTGGTAAGGCTTCGATCCACTTCAATTGAGCTTCCTGACATATTTTAGAAATTTGTCTTTTCAATGTTTGATTCATCCTTTCCACCTGCCCACTAGATTGAGGTCTCCAAGGGGTATGGAGATCCCACTTAATCCCTAATGTCTTACTCATGTTTTTAACAACCTCTGCTACAAAATGTGGACCTCTGTCTGAGGATATTCCTAAAGGGACTCCAAACCTTGGAATTATTTCTTTCAACCAATGTTTTACAACCCCTTTTGCCTTGTTGGTTCGACACGGGAAAGCTTCCGGCCATCCAGAGAAGGTATCTACCAATATCAATAGATATCGGTATTGGTTACATCGCGGTAACTCTGAAAAATCTATTTGCCAATACTCACCGGAAGTTATGCCTCTTTTTACCTCTCCAGGAGGGGGTCGGATTTCTATTTTCGGATTGTTCCTAAGACAAATCTCACATTTATTACTCACACTTTTAGCAATCAATAACATTTTGGTTCCTATCGCCTATCGTCTTACTGATTCCACCATTGCCTCTGCTCCCATGTGTGTTTCAGCACGGGTTTTGACCATTAATTTCTTCATAATTTCAGGGGTTACTATACATTGTCCATGTGAAGTTATCCACCATCCTCGATCATTCTTCTTACAATGTAATAACATAGCTAATTTATTTTCTTTCTCATTATAATTTGGGGATTCCACCTGATTTTCTTTTGATGGAATTAAAACATAAATCATAGTATTTAATGCTACACGTTTAGCAGCCTCGTCTGCTTTTCGATTTCCTTGTATTACTTTTGAGTCCCCTTTTTGATGAGCTTTACAATGAATCACCGCAACTTCTTTAGGTTTCTGTACTGCTTCCAACAAATTCAAAATCTCGGTTCCGTATTTTATAGGGGTACCGCTAGCAGATAAAAGTCCTCGCTCCTTCCATATTGCTCCATGAGCATGCACAACTCCAAAAGCATATTTAGAATCTGTATAGATGTTAACTCTTTTACCTTTAGCCAAATTTAAGGCTTTTGTGAGGGCTATAATTTCTGCTTTCTGGGCGGATGTATTTGGAGGTAATGCTTTTACTTCTCGATCTTCAGTTAAAGTTACCACGGCATAACCAGCCCTCCTTTCTCCTTTTACAACAAAGCTGCTTCCATCAGTAAATAATTCTTCATCCGGAGTTTGGAGAGGGACATCTTTCAGATCTGGCCTGCTGGCATACACCTGTTCGATAACTTGTAAACAATCATGGTTAAGATCACTCTCTTTTTCACTTGGCATTAAAGAGGCAGGATTTAAAATTGTACTCACTTTCAAAATGATGTCGTCTTGTTCCACTAACAAAGCCTGATATTGTAACAAACGACTAGGGGTTAGCCAATGATGTCCTTTTTGTTCCAGTACCGCAAGTACCGCATGCGGGACGTGAACCGTTATTTTCTGTCCCAATGTCAATTTTCTAGCTTCTTGAATGATGAGAACTGTTGCCGCAACTGCCCGCAAGCAGCTAGGCCATCCTGAGCTTACTTTATCTAATTGTTTGGGAAAGTAAGCCACTGGTCTTTTCCAGTCTCCCAAAAGTTGAGTCAAAACCCCCATAGCTACATGTCTCTTCTCATGCACAAATAGCTCAAAGGGTTTGGTCAGATTTGGAAGTCCTAAAGCTGGAGTTTTCATTAAAGTCTGTTTAATGTCATCAAAACTTTTTCGGCACTCTGGAGTCCATTCTAACAATTCTTCAGGGCCTTTGGTTGCCTCATACAGTGGTTTTGCCATCAAACCATAATTTGGAATCCAAAGGCGACACCATCCAGCCATTCCTAAAAATCCTCTCAACTCTCTTTTAGATTGAGGGGGTGCCATCCTGCAAATGGCTTCTTTTCCACCATTTCCCAATCTTCGCTGTCCTTGGGAAATCTCAAACCCCAAATAAATTACAGTTTGTTTTGCAATTTGTGCTTTCTTCTCTGACACCCTATACCCGGCCATTCCCAAAAAGTTTAGGAGGCTGACAGTCTTTTCTTTGCAGATTTCAATAGTATCTGCTCCCAATAGGATGTCATCAACATATTGAAGGAGGGTGATTTGATCTTCCTTACCGGACCACTGTTCCAGTTCCTTATTCAGAGCTGCTCCAAAGATGGTTGGGCTATTTTTAAACCCTTGTGGCAGCACGGTCCAGCAGAGCTGAGTCCTCCTCCCAGTCGACGGATCTTCCCATTCAAAAGCAAAAATCTTTTGGCTGTTTTCTTCCAGAGGTATACAAAAGAAAGCGTCTTTCAAATCTATAACAGAGAAATATGCATTTGATTCATTGATAGTTGTTAACAGCGTATATGGATTAGGGACTATTGGATGAATGTCCACCACTAACTGGTTTATTGCTCTTAAATCTTGGACCAGCCTATATCCTTGGTTATGCGGCTTTTTCACTGGAAGGACAGGAGTATTATAATCAGATTGACATTCTCTTAAAAGTCCGTATTTAAGAAAATTATTTATTATTGGTTCCAAACCTTTTCTGGCTTCTATACTAATAGGATACTGTTTCTTTCTTACCGGTCGAGCTCCTGTTTTCAATTCAACTTTTACCGGTTCCACATTTTTCGCTCTTCCTGGTTTCTCTGTTGCCCAAACAAAAGGGTAAACTGCATCTTTAAGCTCTTCTGGAATTTCTTCAGATTCATCTGTGTTTGTCTGTAATAAATAAACTTGGGCTTGCCAGGCATTAGCTTCAGGAAAATGAACTTGGATTCTTCCTTTTTTAAAGTTGATTTGTGCTCCCAATTTATTCAATAAATCCCGTCCTAAGAGAGGCATGGTGCATTCCGGTATATATAAAAATTCATGCATCAGTGTTTTTCCTCCAATTTTACATTTTAAAGGTTTCAAAAAAGGCCTTATCTCCTTCTTTCCCGTGACCCCAACAATAGATACATTAAATTTACTCATTGGTCCTTTACATGTATTTATAACAGAATATTTTGCTCCAGTATCTACTAAAAAATCGACTACTTCATCTCCCAGCTTTACTGGAACCAGGGGCTCAGCTGGGAAAATATCATTTTCTACCCCCGGTCCCCATCATTCAGAATCTCCTCCCATCATAAGTAAATCAGCTTCAGGTGGTATCTGCTGTGACTGAGTCACGACTGCTCCTTTGTTCTCTGGACACTCACTCTTCCAGTGTCCCTGTTTCTTGCATACAGCACATTGATTAAATCCTAATGGGGTATATTGTTTAAACATATCTCTACCTCCTCTGCCTTTTCCTCTCAAATACCCTCTACCTCTACCTCTCAAATATCTTCTGCCTCTTCCTCCAGCTGATCCTTGGGCATTTACAAAAGCAGCTGCTAAAATAGCAGCTTTTTGTTTCCTATCTTTTATTTTTTCTTTTTCCTGATTTTTCTTTTCCTCCTCTTCCCTATTGTTATACACCTTATAAGCAATTTCAATTAGCTGTGATATAGTCATTCCTGTAATCCCATCCACTTTCTGCAATTTCTTTCGAATATCTGGAGCAGCTTGCCCTACAAACAAAGTAGTAAATATTGCTCTGTTCTCATCACTCTCAGGATGATCTAAGTCTGTCCATTTCCTAGCTGCCTCACATAATCGTTCATAAAAGGTGGATGGGTCCTCTGTTTTTCCCTGAATTATTTGAGTCAATTTCGCCAAATTCTTTGGGCGGGATATTCCATTCTTTACTCCATACAAAATTAATTGTTGATACCGTTTAATCATCAATTTCCCATCATTACTATTAGGATTCCAATTTGGGTCTTGAGTTGGCATAAAATGAGCGGGACCTTCTCTTGCATTTATTCTTTCATTTTCCATATTTGCTTTTTCTAATACTACCCTCTTTTCTTCAGGAGTAAACAAATTATTCAAAAGAATTTGAATATCTTTCCAATCTGGATTATGATTTTCAATAATTGTTCGAAAGGATCTATACACCTTTTCTGGATTCTCTCTGTATGATCCTGCTAACTCTTTCCAATTCATTAAATCAGAAGTTGTAAATGGTACTTTCACAAATACTGGCTCCCCCCTTGGGCCCACTGCCTGGCGAAGGGGTGCTAACAATACAGACCCTTGCTGGGTTCTAGTCCTGCCAGCTATCGGACTAAAAGTATTGCTTCCTCTTGCTTCGGTTTCAGAAGTTTCATTTTTACTTGGTGGTACTAACATTTGTGTATCCTCCTCTTCTTCTCCTAGTTTTAAACACCGTTTTCCTATGCTACATGCAGAACAACAATGCGCTTTTGGTTCCTTATTTTCCATCATCATCATCATCACCACATTAGAATCCGAATCTAAAAGCTTACATTTTTTCCGAATTTCATGATCATTTCTCAAAGAAAAAAACAAATCTACATAAGGTACCTCATCCCATTTTCCTTGTCTTCTACAAAATAACATTAACTGTAAAATAGTATTATATTGCAAGGTTCCCAATTCTGGCCATTTTTCCTCATCTTCCAATTTGTACATTGGCCACCATCTAGTCAATTAATTTATCCTTTCTCAAAGGATCACCCCCAAATTTTCCCCAGTGTTTAATGATGCATCCTAAGGGGGAACAAGGTGTTACTTTTGATGGTTGAGCTCCCATATCTTTACCAAAAAAGAACGTTCTTAACCACAACTTCATATACTCCAGTCGTCACCGTCAAACGCATATGAATATACCGGTTTACCCCTGGCGCCTACAACTTCATATACTCCAGTCGTCACTGTCAAACGCATATGAATATACCTCTTTACCTGTGGCCACAATTCCTTACCAAATGCATGCACAGTTTTATACTCCAGAACAATATCTCATTTACCTTAGCGTTGCACCGTTGAGTCGCTCACCTGCTCTGGTCGGGGAGAATACTCACGGAGTCCCCGATCAAAAGGTCGGTGCGCGCTGGAGTCCGGAGAGCAGAGTCTCCCCACCGAGAGCCGGCGAGTCGATCCGGGCAAGGCTTCACAGCAGTCCCACCTGGGTCGCCAAAAACTGTTGTCCGAAAAGCGGATTCGTGCCCGGCGTGCAAGTAACCAATTCCACACGCTCAGGAGAGATATTGTTTTATTCAGGCCTGGGTGCTCGGTGGACTTGCCACAAATCAAGCACACCTGGTCTAGTCACCTTTCTGTTTATATCCATGCTTCTCATACATAATTTAAATTTCCTTGTTACATATTCATTACATTTCCGAGAACTAATTATAATATTACATCATCTTAAACACATGCGCACTAAAGCCTTTAGGGTCTTCTTGGGGGTCTCGGGTGGTCTCTGGTGGTCGGCAGGGTAGTGAACTCTTCATGAGCTTATTTCCTCTTTTACCTTATAGGGTCGCAATTTGTCCCTAAGCCATGCTTGGACCACGTTTGTTTATAGTTTCCATAGCTCACTACCTCTAAAACACACAGCTTATAATTAATTACTACTCCACACAATTACAAACACACACCTGTTAGTTATCTAACTTCTAAGCAACAAATCTGCATTGTTTAAAATTACAGAAGCGAGCAATATAGAATCCACAACAAACTATCTATCACCATAGTGTTCTTAAATTAAAACACATACATCTTGATCTCCTCCAATCAAACACCCACTCACTAGCTTCATCATTCTGGTTTCTTATTAACTGGTCTTTTAACCCAGTTCTGGGTGAGGGCTATACACAGGATGATACCACTTTAAAAATTAATGTTGATTAAGATTAACATTAACAGTTTTGCTCTTGGTTTATACTCCCATAACAGAGCCATGGACATCTCTGTGTTTAGAAGGGAGGCGTTAAAAATGAACAAAAGGACATACTCAGAGAGGATTAAGACTATCACCACGGTGCCACAACCCCAGCCGCGAGGGCCTAACGTGGGGGCTAACACCGAGGGGTCTGAAATGGAGGGGTGAGAAGGGGTTGTCATGAGAAAGCCAAAAGCTCCACCAGATTTCACCCTCTCCTGTCTCTGCCTCCCACCCCCTCACCTCCTTCCTCCCAAACCCTACCAACCATCAGGCATGCAGAGAGCGTTGTATTTGAGGAAGGGGAGGTGCCCAAGGCCAGTTTCACCAGGCACGACACGGGTGGCCAGGTGCAGAGCGGACACTGGAACTCTCGCCCCTCAGAGCGGGCAGGACTGGAGATGGAGAGGCAGCTCAGAGCACACCCGGGGTGGGGAGCCTGAGCTACTAAAGAAAAGGCGGACGAGAAGAGAAGAGGAAAGGAAAAAAAAACCCAGGTCTTAACCTAGAAAGCGTGTAGACCAGTGGCTCCAAGAGGGAAATTACCAAGCGTTACGGCAAAGCAGTCACTCGGCGCTGTCTCTCTCTGCAGGCGTAACTGCCCTGCCTCCAGACTGCTCCGTGACGCACGCTCAACCACATTCGGTAGGACCTTAAACGTTCTAACTAGTCATAAGGCCTCAAAGGGCAACGAAATCCCCTATGTACAACGCTGATTAAAGGACAAGAGGCCAATAAATAAATAAATAAAACCAACCTAACATAAAACACCATCATTCACAAATGACAAAGAAAAAAACCACAACAGCCTGAAGCCAGAAGAAGCCCTGCCCAACTAAAACACGGTACGATATAAATACAAACCACTTGCAAAGTCCACCCACATTAATCTGTACTTAACCCACAGGTAGAAAGATATTTGTTCTAGTCTCTTAAGTGGCGTGTCATCCAAGCTCTCCGGAGACTGCCACCCAACCAGTTTCCTGTCAAACCTACAGCCGAGAACAACATTTAATTACCATGTTTAATTGATCTTGTTAACTGTTAGGGTGGACAGCTTTGATCTCGCCTGCTGATAGCCAGTTTACTACTACAAAAGGAACTGGGACCTTGCATGATTGCCAAGCGTTCGATGTGCATTTTTTAATTCCTTCTATTTCTCAATCTCCCTTTCGGTTTGTGCTGCACTAACACTCCTGATAACAGGAACCGAAGCACATGCCCTCATTTATCGTATCATGTATCTGAACATGCAGGGGGAAAAAAAAGAAAGATGAGGAAAGGGAAATCGCCCCTCCTTCACCCAGAAATACGGAAAAAGGCCAGGAATTACCATAGTGAATCTGGCCTTGGCAACGTTAAGCGCAGCATCCAGCTGATGGCAGCCGGCACCAAACGCTTCAGAGGAAGGTGCAGGAATCACTTAAGCACGTGTGGGATCATCTGCTCCCCATCCCCCTTGAAAGCCTCATCTGACTCTCCACTCATTAGAGGCTGGTTTAAATTCCAGGACGGAATTTAGGTTTTGAGGAATTTCAGTGGCTTTCCACTGTGTTGTTTTATGTTTGTTAATAGGTTCACCCAAAAAAGTGCCTCTTCTGCAGAAGCTTCATATTAGCAGCTTAGGAGAGAAGCCCACAAGACCAAGGTTACTAGCTCGCGCTCAACCAAGCTGAGACTGTGCCAATACTAATAGGAAGAGAAACTTCTGAGGACATTTTATTGTATCCTAAACTATCTAGGAACCTTCAAAATAAATCCTAATTAAAAACAACTAAATACAAGTATGTTTAATTCATTAACTACCTCTCCTAAACACCATTCTCCTGAACGATCAAGCCAATCTCATACGATCTACGGAAATAAATGTTCATAGGTGGCGTATAATAGGTTCCGAGCAATGTACAAAGCAGCTCTAAATTTCAGCCAAAGAGTGTCAACTGTTTTCAAAACGGCAAGCCAAACCCTCATCAAACTGAATTCAGCTGGAGCTTTGCCACGCAGCAGGACAGCGACTTGGCCCACCATGCCCATGGGAAATCTTTTTCTAACTCGGACTTTCTTCCTGCTTATTTCAAACGAAATCTCCTTTGGATCAGGTTGAATTTCCACAGATAATTAGTCTTGCACTAGCTAAATAAAACAAGAGTTATATTGCTTCTGAGCAGCAATCTGAATAATTACAACAGGGTAAAAGAGAAAATACCTTCTTTCTTTCCTAGGGGAACTTAGCAATTAACTGTTTAACATGGTTTGAACTTTGCCGCTGAATCTTCGTATTACACAGCAACAGAGAGAAGTACCATCGCATGCGGTCACTTGAAGCATCTGTAGAGTATCGTAGCCAAACTGTAGCTCCCAAATACTGTCAGAACAGAATTTTTCCCGTGACAGTCAGTCCCTTCTCACCAAAGCTTCCTCAACAGCACACCACGGTTTTGGTGGTTGGTTTTGGTGGTTGTTTGTTTTTTTGTTGTTGTTGGGGTGGTGTTTTCATTGGTTTGGGGTTTTCTCCTGAACTTTTTTCTAACGAAGGTTTCTTCTTGTTATTACAAGATGACAGATATCTCGTACGCTCTTTCCTTACATCAGAAGCTATAGAAATCCCAGAACGTCAGCCAGCCCGTTCATCTCCTGCCTGCTGCTGGTACTGTCTCGAATAATGCTCACTTTTGGAGGCGAGGGGTGGAGGAGGGGTTTCCCTAGGAATAAGCTGAATAAAGCTTCCCGTTCGGCTAAAGCAGGAAACGTGCTCCAGTACTGCCTTACACACAAAGAGTGGAAAATACTTACTAAACAAAATAGCAGGAGATGAAGTGTAAACTGGATTGTCCTTACAACATGCAGACAAATAGAAAGCCATACTCTCCATCCCCCCAGCTCTCTTTCATTAAAGTGCTTTAACTTGAAAAAAATACATACATATGTATACACGTTCTGCATGAACATCAAATGATTATGCTGTGCCTTTAAAACCAAACACTGAAGGATTTTAAACAACAACAACGTTAATTAGGAGGTAGCATTTCCTCCCTCCCACAGGATCAGTTTCTTCTTGTCAGAATAGGAGGTACAACTGGCCAAACCCCATCCTACTACTGCAGAAACTGAACCAGAAGTTGTCATTAGGTTAACCCCTCCCAGCATTTCTCTCAAACAATCTCTTCAGAAAGACTAAAAATAAATAGCACAGAAGATAGAAGGGACAGCCTTCCAGGACGTCGAACCATTAGGATTCACAGAAAAGAACAGCAATATTAATTTTTGCATAAGTACCTGCAGATGGTAGAAGACAAGTATTAATGGAAAAAATGTCCTCCTTCATGCCCTATAAAAACAATGACTGTTTAAGGCCTCAGAGTGTTTCCCAAGAGCTGGCCTTGTAATTCACGCAAGATTTCTCTGCTGCCATCCTGATGAGCTCTGATCACTTCAAAAAGGCACTTGTCCTCACCCACCCTGACGTTTAAGAACTGGAAGTGATGAAAACTACATCACCTAATGCTAGGTCACAGCTACAGATGCACGCTGCTAGAAGATGAAAAGCTGTTAGGCAAGTTCGATGGTGTAAACCGTATTACGGCAGCCGGATGCTGGAAACATATGACAAAACACCACGCAAAACAGCAACACACATAAGCTTAATGAAAACCTGATGAAAGACTGTATAAAAAAGTACCGAATCTAATTCATTCCCTAGACCTGGCTAGTGCAGTTAAACTAAGGTCACGAGTACTGCATACTGCACTTGAATTTTATAAACCACTTTGAGCCATTAGTGCCTCCCCCACCATAAGTTATAAACCAGTCATCGGCCCCATAGGGACATGTCTCATCCTATTTTGATGTCCCTTCTTATGGCACAACACCCTGCTCATCGTGCAAAGCTCAAATACATGTCAGGAAAGCATTTTACTGAATGGCCTTAAAATTATGCTTGTATTGAAATAGAGTCAGACACACAAGTTTCTCAGTTGGGGGACATAAACAGAGGCTTTTCTACCACTGTAAATGGAAAATTTGAGACAGCCAAACCAAACCAGAGAGAGCTGAACCATTCCAGTGAACCTCATCCTCAGCAGTGAACCCTGGAAAAAGCATCACTAAGATCACCTACAACTGAAAGCTACCTTCAATATCCTGAAGTACATGAAACTAAACTCTCTGAGCGCCTGTGGCACACCAACACAAAAGCCTTGGAAAGCAGGCCTCCCAGTTGAAGGGCATGCCAGAAATCCAGTCACTCTTGATAGCTGAGGAAGCTTCCCCCTAGTAAGGGTTGCAAAGACGTAGCACCCACTGCAATGCAGCACACCATTGACCAGTTTGCCACATCAGAAAGTTCCTTCACATGTGGTGCCATGAAAGGATGTACTTAAACTAATGCATTCACTACAGGACATCAAGAATATGTAACAGAAGAGAAACAGCAGAGATCATTCAAGACACATTTACCTACTAGTACTCCAGTCTAGGAGCATATGGATCCTGCACACACACAAGGACGCACCGTGCAGCCAGACAAGCAAGCACAGTCCATGACTGTAACGAAATGACTAACTGAAGACAAAGAGCTTTGTTCTGCCTGCTTTCCCTCCCTCACACCCCCACCCATGCTCAGTGAGAAACAAACACTAACAGACCCCTGTTATTTGAAGGATAATTTTACTTGGAAACAAAATGATGATAATACACAGAAGAAAAAACCCTCACATCTCCTCCTCGGGAGCTGCTCTGCCCAGCTATGCCCAGGCTTCTCGAGCACCTCCCACCTTCCCACAGACTCTGACCTCTGCTACAGCCCCACAAAAGAAGTCAAGTCCTGACGCTTCTCATCCACGAGGGGCCGGCCGCCAGCCGCATCGCTTCTAGGGACAACATGATACTCTGTGGGCGAAGGCCACGAGCCGTTCCATACGCTGAAAGACACCATGCCTTATGTCCCTGCTGCTTTCTTGAACAACGCTACAACTCCATAGACAGATGCATACAAGATGCTCACCTCAAGCCCTGCTAAATAGTCTCACAGTCGCTCCTAGCCAGAGATGATGTCAACAGCTTCTGCAATAGACAGCAAAACTGGTGGAAAAAAACAAGGTTCCATCTTCAATAAAGTCAGGAATTCCAAAACAATACAATGCACCTGGAATAAAATAAAAACCAAAACCAGATTATGAACCAAAACCATACATCTTGCCACCTCTGAACACCCAATACAAATTGACCCACCTGGGAAAAAAAAAAAAAAAAAAGAAAAGCTGCATACGAGTCTCCTTTCTGCTCTAGATGCAGCTGAACCTTGCCTGGTCCTGAAGCCCTTAGCTTAAACAGACCCCTCTGCTTCCCTAAATCTCAAAACAAGACTACCCAAATAGCTTAGACAGCTCAAAAGCTGCAATCAACTGAAGCAACAGCAGACCACCGCCTCCAGAGAAGCCCAGCAGCAGAATGAGCTCCCTGAGGAGGGGCTGTAGCTCATCTCCCCCAGGCCCCGCCCACCGCCCTTCCCACAATCCCCTGGGAACGGGCGGGGCCAACCACCAGAGCCATCAAGGCAGCCAGAGGAGCAGCAGGCAGTTTTCTCACCTGCCTTCACTTTACAGCATGCCAAGCACCAAACAGAGAAAGCCACCCTCACAGCAAACCACCATACCTGCTCTTTTGGAATCAATCCTAGACTCCTTAAGGTTGGAAAAGGCCTCCAAGACCATCGAGTCCAACCGTCAACCCAACACCACCACGCCCACTAAACCACGTCCCTAAGCACCTCCTCTACACGTCTTTTAAATACTTCCTGGGTTGGTGACCCAACCACTTCCCTGGGCAGCCTGTTCCAAGGCCTGACCACTCTTTCAGTAAAGAAATTTTTCCTACAGTTGCAGCTATTGCATCAGCAATGGGACCAGGCAGGGACTTCAACTTACTTTTTCTAGGGCGTAGATAGACAAAGATAGATGTCATCCCAAGCGACGCAGGAACAGTAGATCATTCAACGCAACGAAAATATCATGATTCAAAACGATGTGCTTTGGTTTCCTCTCAAAAACCCAAAATGCTATGGGGTCAGACTTCATTGCTAGGAACACCACGCATGCTACCTCACTTCTGACACAACTCTGTTCTGGGTAGGACTGAACAACAAAGCAGAATCAGATCCTGGAAGAATCCCTTCTCAGAAATATCTCTGGATGCAGAGCAAATTATTTGCTGTAAATCACCAAGGATTCAGAGACACCCAGGAGCACCCCAAGACCCCCAGGAACACCCCATGGGGACCTAGAGACTCCCAGGAGCACCCCACGGGCCTCCAGAGATCCCCAGGAGCACCCCACAGGCACTCAGGAGACAAGGACTGCCCACAATCCTCCAGGAGCACCCCAGGGGAACCCCAAGGCTACCCAGAGGCACCTAGAACACCCCAAGGCTCCAAGGGCCACAACAAGAACATCCAGCAGCACCCCAAGATGCCCACGAGTGTCCTGTGAGCACCTAGAGAAACCCAGGAGCGCCGCAAGACCCCCGGGAACACCCCAAGGGCACCCAGAGACCCCCAGGAGCACAACAAGAACATCCAGCAGCACCCCAAGATCCCCGGGGACACCCCGTGGGCACCCAGAGACCCCCGGGAGCCACCCAAGAGCACCCAAAGAGCAACGCCAGAACACCAGGAGCACCCTGTGGGCACCCAGAGACACCCAGGAGCACCCCAAGACCCCCAGAACATCCTAGAGGCACCCAGAGACCCTCAGGAACACCCCAGGAGCACTCCAAGGGGACTCGGAGACACCTAGAAGACCCCAAGACCCAAGGAACAACCCACGGGCACTGAGAGACCCCAGGAGCAAAAGAAGAACCCCCAGAAGCACAGCAAGACCACGAGGAGCGCCCCAGCAGCACCACCGGCATCTAGAACCGGCACCTAGAACCGGCACCTAGAACCCCAGGAGCGTCCCAAGGCACCCAGCAACAACCCATGGGCACCTATAGATGCCCCGCAGCACCCCTAGACCGCCAAGACCACCCCAAGACTCCCAAGAGCATCCTGCGGGCACCCAGAGGGCCCCAGGACCACCCCAAGACCCCCAGGAGCATACTGGGAGCACACAGAGACCCCCAGGAGCACCGCAAGAACGCCCACAAGCACCCCAAGACCCTCAGGAGCATCCTCTGGGCACCCAGAGACCCCCGGGAGCAGCCCCAGGAGCACCCCAAACGCAGCCCGTAGAGACCTCCCAGTCCTGGAGGCTATTTTTTGATGGACCTTAACATACCTAATGCTTTCCGACATGAGACTTGCCTGACGTTCAGCCCTCTACCTTGTGATGTGGAGGCCCGGACGGTTTACTCTGCATCTCCCACGACTTTGCTGTATCTCTCGTCAGCTGCACAGACACTCCAACAGAACAGACCTCAGCGACACCCAAATCCAACTGCAAAACCCACCTCAGTAAGGCTCGGGAACACACCTCCCTTTCCCAACCATCCCCTGGTCCCAAAAGTTTAGAAACCCCTTCTCTTCTCCTGAACTGCCAGCGAAGGAACCCCGCTCCTTCCTGACAGCTCCTGCCCTGGAGTTGCAGCCCTCAAGCCCCTGTGTCGGCCGCTCCTCGGGAGCTGCTCTGCCCAGCTATGCCCAGGCTTCTGCGAGCACCTCCCACCTTCCCACAGACTCTGACCTCTGCTACAGCCCCACAAAAGAAGTCAAGTCCTGACGCTTCTCATCCACGAGGGGCCGGCCGCCAGCCGCATCGCTTCTAGGGACAACATGATACTCTGTGGGCGAAGACCACGAGCCGTTCCATACGCTGAAAGACACGATGCCTTATGTCCCTGCTGCTTTTTTGAACAACGCTACAACTCCATAGACAGATGCATACAAGATGCTCACCTCAAGCCCTGCTAAATTAGTCTCACAGTCGTTCCTATCAAGAGATGACGTCAACAGCTTCTGCAATAGACAGCAAAACTGGTGGAAAAAAACAAGGTTCCATCTTCAATAAAGTCAGGAATGCCAAACCAATACAATGCACCTGGAATAAAATAAAAACCCAAACCAGATTATGAACCAAAACCATACATCTTGCCACCTCTGAACACCCAATACAAATTGACCCACCTGGAAAAAAAAAAAAAATAAAGAGAAAAGCTGCATACGAGTCTCCTTTCTGCTCTAGATGCAGCTGAACCTTGCCTGGTCCTGAAGCCCTTAGCTTAAACAGAGCCCTCTGCTTCCCTAAATCTCAAAACAAGACTACCCAAATAGCTTAGACAGCTCAAAAGCTGCAATCAACTGAAGCAACAGCAGACCACCGCCTCCAGAGAAGCCCAGCAGCAGCATGAGCTCCCTGAGGAGAGGCTGTAGCTCATCTCCCCCAGGCCCCGCCCACCGCCCTTCCCACAATCCCCTGGGAACGGGCGGGGCCAACCACCAGAGCCATCAAGGCAGCCAGAGGAGCAGCAGGCAGTTTTCTCACCTGCCTTCACTTTACAGCATGCCAAGCACCAAACAGAGAAAGCCACCCTCACAGCAAACCACCATACCTGCTCTTTTGGAATCAATCCTAGACTCCTTAAGGTTGGAAAAGACCTCTAAGACCATCGAGTCCAACCGTCAACCCAACACCACCACGCCCACTAAACCACGTCCCTAAGCACCTCCTCTACACGTCTTTTAAATACTTCCAGGGTTGGTGACCCAACCACTTCCCTGGGCAGCCTGTTCCAAGGCCTGACCACTCTTTCAGTAAAGAAGTTTTTCCTACAGTTGCAGCTATTGCATCAGCAATGGGACCAGGCAGGGACTTCAACTTACTTTTTCTAGGGCGTAGATAGACAAAGATAGATGTCATCACAAGCGACGCAGGAACAGTAGATCATTCAACGCAACGAAAATAGCATGATTCAAAATGATGTGCTTTGGTTTCCTCTCCAAAACCCAAAATGCTATGGGGTCAGATTTCATTGCTAGGAACACCACGCATGCTACCTCACTTCTGACACAACTCTGTTCTGGGTAGGACTGAACAACAAAGCAGAATCAGATCCTGGAAGAATCCCTTCTCAGAAATATCTCTGGATGCAGAGCAAATTATTTGCTGTAAATCACCAAGGATTCAGAGACACCCAGGAGCACCCCAAGACCCCCGGGAACACCCCATGGGGACCTAGAGACTCCCAGGAGCACCCCACGGGCCCCCAGAGATCCCCAGGAGCACCCCACAGGCACTCAGGAGACACAAGGACTGCCCACAATCCTCCAGGAGCACCCCAGGGGAACCCCAAGGCTACCCAGAGGCACCTAGAACACCCCAAGGCTCCCAGGAGCACAACAAGAACATCCAGCAGCACCCCAAGATGCCCACGAGTATCCTGTGAGCACCTAGAGAAACCCAGGAGCGCCGCAAGACCCCCGCGAACACCCCAAGGGCACCCAGAGACCCCCAGGAGCACAACAAGAACATCCAGCAGCACCCCAAGATCCCCGGGGACACCCCGTGGGCACCCAGAGACCCCCAGGAGCCCCCCAAGAGCACCCAAAGAGCAACGCAAGAACACCAGGAGCACCCTGTGGGCACCCAGAGACACCCAGGAGCACCCCAAGACCCCCCGAACATCCTAGAGGCACCCAGAGACCCTCAGGAACACCCCAGGAGCACTCCAAGGGGACTCGGAGACACCTAGAAGACCCCAAGACCCAAGGAACAACCCACGGGCACTGAGAGACCCCAGGAGCAAAAGAAGAACCCCCAGAAGCACACCAAGACCACGAGGAGCGCCCCAGCAGCACCACCGGCACCTAGAACCGGCACCTAGAACCGGCACCTAGAACCGGCACCTAGAACCGGCACCTAGAACCGGCACCTAGAACCGGCACCTAGAACCGGCACCTAGAACCGGCACCTAGAACCGGCACCTAGAACCGGCACCTAGAACCGGCACCTAGAACCGGCACCTAGAACCGGCACCTAGAACCGGCACCTAGAACCGGCACCTAGAACCCCAGGAGCGTCCCAAGGCACCCAGCAACAACCCATGGGCACCTATAGATGCCCCGCAGCACCCCTAGACCGCCAAGACCACCCCAAGACTCCCAAGAGCATCCTGCGGGCACCCAGAGGGCCCCAGGACCACCCCAAGACCCCCAGGAGCATACTGGGAGCACACAGAGACCCCCAGGAGCACCGCAAGAACGCCCACAAGCACCCCAAGACCCTCAGGAGCATCCTCTGGGCACCCAGAGACCCCCGGGAGCAGCCCCAGGAGCACCCCAAACGCAGCCCGTAGAGACCTCCCAGTCCTGGAGGCTATTTTTTGATGGACCTTAACATACCTAATGCTTTCCGAGATGAGACTTGCCTGACGTTCAGCCCTCTACCTTGTGATGTGGAGGCCCGCACGGTTTACTCTGCATCTCCCACGACTTTGCTGTATCTCTCGTCAGCTGCACAGACACTCCAACAGAACAGACCTCAGCGACACCCAAATCCAACTGCAAAACCCACCTCAGTAAGGCTCGGGAACACACCTCCCTTTCCCAACCATCCCCTGGTCCCAAAAGTTTAGAAACCCCTTCTCTTCTCCTGAACTGCCAGCGAAGGAACCCCGCTCCTTCCTGACAGCTCCTGCCCTGGATTTGCACCCCTCAAGCCCCTGTGTCGGCCGCTCCTCGGGAGCTGCTCTGCCCAGCTATGCCCAGGCTTCTGCGAGCACCTCCCACCTTCCCACAGACTCTGACCTCTGCTACAGCCCCACAAAAGAAGTCAAGTCCTGACGCTTCTCATCCACGAGGGGCCGGCCGCCAGCCGCATCGCTTCTAGGGACAACATGATACTCTGTGGGCGAAGGCCACGAGCCGTTCCATACGCTGAAAGACACGATGCCTTATGTCCCTGCTGCTTTCTTGAACAACGCTACAACTCCATAGACAGATGCATACAAGATGCTCACCTCAACCCCTGCTAAATTAGTCTCACAGTCGTTCCTATCCAGAGATGACGTCAACAGCTTCTGCAATAGACAGCAAAACTGGTGGAAAAAAACAAGGTTCCATCTTCAATAAAGTCAGGAATTCCAAAACAAAACAATGCACCTGGAATAAAATAAAAACCAAAACCAGATTATGAACCAAAACCATACATCTTGCCACCTCTGAACACCCAATACAAATTGACCCACCTGGAAAAAAAAAAAAAATAAAGAGAAAAGCTGCATACGAGTCTCCTTTCTGCTCTAGATGCAGCTGAACCTTGCCTGGTCCTGAAGCCCTTAGCTTAAACAGAGCCCTCTGCTTCCCTAAATCTCAAAACAAGACTAGACAACAACAACTTAGACAGCTCAAAAGCTGCAATCAACTGAAGCAACAGCAGACCACCGCCTCCAGAGAAGCCCAGCAGCAGCATGAGCTCCCTGAGGAGAGGCTGTAGCTCATCTCCCCCAGGCCCCGCCCACCGCCCTTCCCACAATCCCCTGGGAACGGGCGGGGCCAACCACCAGAGCCATCAAGGCAGCCAGAGGAGCAGCAGGCAGTTTTCTCACCTGCCTTCACTTTACAGCATGCCAAGCACCAAACAGAGAAAGCCACCCTCACAGCAAACCACCATACCTGCTCTTTTGGAATCAATCCTAGACTCCTTAAGGTTGGAAAAGACCTCTAAGACCATCGAGTCCAACCGTCAACCCAACACCACCACGCCCACTAAACCACGTCCCTAAGCACCTCCTCTACACGTCTTTTAAATACTTCCAGGGTTGGTGACCCAACCACTTCCCTGGGCAGCCTGTTCCAAGGCCTGACCACTCTTTCAGTAAAGAAGTTTTTCCTACAGTTGCAGCTATTGCATCAGCAATGGGACCAGGCAGGGACTTCAACTTACTTTTTCTAGGGCGTAGATAGACAAAGATAGATGTCATCACAAGCGACGCAGGAACAGTAGATCATTCAACGCAACGAAAATAGCATGATTCAAAATGATGTGCTTTGGTTTCCTCTCAAAAACCCAAAATGCTATGGGGTCAGATTTCATTGCTAGGAACACCACGCATGCTACCTCACTTCTGACACAACTCTGTTCTGGGTAGGACTGAACAACAAAGCAGAATCAGATCCTGGAAGAATCCCTTCTCAGAAATATCTCTGGATGCAGAGCAAATTATTTGCTGTAAATCACCAAGGATTCAGAGACACCCAGGAGCACCCCAAGACCCCCGGGAACACCCCATGGGGACCTAGAGACTCCCAGGAGCACCCCACGGGCCCCCAGAGATCCCCAGGAGCACCCCACAGGCACTCAGGAGACACAAGGACTGCCCACAATCCTCCAGGAGCACCCCAGGGGAACCCCAAGGCTACCCAGAGGCACCTAGAACACCCCAAGGCTCCCAGGAGCACAACAAGAACATCCAGCAGCACCCCAAGATGCCCACGAGTATCCTGTGAGCACCTAGAGAAACCCAGGAGCGCCGCAAGACCCCCGCGAACACCCCAAGGGCACCCAGAGACCCCCAGGAGCACAACAAGAACATCCAGCAGCACCCCAAGATCCCCGGGGACACCCCGTGGGCACCCAGAGACCCCCAGGAGCCCCCCAAGAGCACCCAAAGAGCAACGCAAGAACACCAGGAGCACCCTGTGGGCACCCAGAGACACCCAGGAGCACCCCAAGACCCCCCGAACATCCTAGAGGCACCCAGAGACCCTCAGGAACACCCCAGGAGCACTCCAAGGGGACTCGGAGACACCTAGAAGACCCCAAGACCCAAGGAACAACCCACGGGCACTGAGAGACCCCAGGAGCAAAAGAAGAACCCCCAGAAGCACACCAAGACCACGAGGAGCGCCCCAGCAGCACCACCGGCACCTAGAACCGGCACCTAGAACCGGCACCTAGAACCGGCACCTAGAACCCCAGGAGCGTCCCAAGGCACCCAGCAACAACCCATGGGCACCTATAGATGCCCCGCAGCACCCCTAGACCGCCAAGACCACCCCAAGACTCCCAAGAGCATCCTGCGGGCACCCAGAGGGCCCCAGGACCACCCCAAGACCCCCAGGAGCATACTGGGAGCACACAGAGACCCCCAGGAGCACCGCAAGAACGCCCACAAGCACCCCAAGACCCTCAGGAGCATCCTCTGGGCACCCAGAGACCCCCGGGAGCAGCCCCAGGAGCACCCCAAACGCAGCCCGTAGAGACCTCCCAGTCCTGGAGGCTATTTTTTGATGGACCTTAACATACCTAATGCTTTCCGAGATGAGACTTGCCTGACGTTCAGCCCTCTACCTTGTGATGTGGAGGCCAGAACGGTTTACTCTGCATCTCCCACGACTTTGCTGTATCTCTCGTCAGCTGCACAGACACTCCAACAGAACAGACCTCAGCGACACCCAAATCCAACTGCAAAACCCACCTCAGTAAGGCTCGGGAACACACCTCCCTTTCCCAACCATCCCCTGGTCCCAAAAGTTTAGAAACCCCTTCTCTTCTCCTGAACTGCCAGCGAAGGAACCCCGCTCCTTCCTGACAGCTCCTGCCCTGGATTTGCACCCCTCAAGCCCCTGTGTCGGCCGCTCCTCGGGAGCTGCTCTGCCCAGCTATGCCCAGGCTTCTGCGAGCACCTCCCACCTTCCCACAGACTCTGACCTCTGCTACAGCCCCACAAAAGAAGTCAAGTCCTGACGCTTCTCATCCACGAGGGGCCGGCCGCCAGCCGCATCGCTTCTAGGGACAACATGATACTCTGTGGGCGAAGGCCACGAGCCGTTCCATACGCTGAAAGACACGATGCCTTATGTCCCTGCTGCTTTCTTGAACAACGCTACAACTCCATAGACAGATGCATACAAGATGCTCACCTCAAGCCCTGCTAAATAGTCTCACAGTCGCTCCTATCCAGAGATGACGTCAACAGCTTCTGCAATAGACAGCAAAACTGGTGGAAAAAAACAAGGTTCCATCTTCAATAAAGTCAGGAATTCCAAAACAAAACAATGCACCTGGAATAAAATAAAAACCAAAACCAGATTATGAACCAAAACCATACATCTTGCCACCTCTGAACACCCAATACAAATTGACCCACCTGGGAAAAAAAAAAAAATAAAGAGAAAAGCTGCATACGAGTCTCCTTTCTGCTCTAGATGCAGCTGAACCTTGCCTGGTCCTGAAGCCCTTAGCTTAAACAGAGCCCTCTGCTTCCCTAAATCTCAAAACAAGACTAGACAACAACAACTTAGACAGCTCAAAAGCTGCAATCAACTGAAGCAACAGCAGACCACCGCCTCCAGAGAAGCCCAGCAGCAGCATGAGCTCCCTGAGGAGAGGCTGTAGCTCATCTCCCCCAGGCCCCGCCCACCGCCCTTCCCACAATCCCCTGGGAACGGGCGGGGCCAACCACCAGAGCCATCAAGGCAGCCAGAGGAGCAGCAGGCAGTTTTCTCACCTGCCTTCACTTTACAGCATGCCAAGCACCAAACAGAGAAAGCCACCCTCACAGCAAACCACCATACCTGCTCTTTTGGAATCAATCCTAGACTCCCTAAGGTTGGAAAAGACCTCTAAGACCATCGAGTCCAACCGTCAACCCAACACCACCACGCCCACTAAACCACGTCCCTAAGCACCTCCTCTACACGTCTTTTAAATACTTCCAGGGTTGGTGACCCAACCACTTCCCTGGGCAGCCTGTTCCAAGGCCTGACCACTCTTTCAGTAAAGAAGTTTTTCCTACAGTTGCAGCTATTGCATCAGCAATGGGACCAGGCAGGGACTTCAACTTACTTTTTCTAGGGCGTAGATAGACAAAGATAGATGTCATCACAAGCGACGCAGGAACAGTAGATCATTCAACGCAACGAAAATAGCATGATTCAAAATGATGTGCTTTGGTTTCCTCTCCAAAACCCAAAATGCTATGGGGTCAGATTTCATTGCTAGGAACACCACGCATGCTACCTCACTTCTGACACAACTCTGTTCTGGGTAGGACTGAACAACAAAGCAGAATCAGATCCTGGAAGAATCCCTTCTCAGAAATATCTCTGGATGCAGAGCAAATTATTTGCTGTAAATCACCAAGGATTCAGAGACACCCAGGAGCACCCCAAGACCCCCGGGAACACCCCATGGGGACCTAGAGACTCCCAGGAGCACCCCACGGGCCCCCAGAGATCCCCAGGAGCACCCCACAGGCACTCAGGAGACACAAGGACTGCCCACAATCCTCCAGGAGCACCCCAGGGGAACCCCAAGGCTACCCAGAGGCACCTAGAACACCCCAAGGCTCCCAGGAGCACAACAAGAACATCCAGCAGCACCCCAAGATGCCCACGAGTATCCTGTGAGCACCTAGAGAAACCCAGGAGCGCCGCAAGACCCCCGCGAACACCCCAAGGGCACCCAGAGACCCCCAGGAGCACAACAAGAACATCCAGCAGCACCCCAAGATCCCCGGGGACACCCCGTGGGCACCCAGAGACCCCCAGGAGCCCCCCAAGAGCACCCAAAGAGCAACGCAAGAACACCAGGAGCACCCTGTGGGCACCCAGAGACACCCAGGAGCACCCCAAGACCCCCCGAACATCCTAGAGGCACCCAGAGACCCTCAGGAACACCCCAGGAGCACTCCAAGGGGACTCGGAGACACCTAGAAGACCCCAAGACCCAAGGAACAACCCACGGGCACTGAGAGACCCCAGGAGCAAAAGAAGAACCCCCAGAAGCACACCAAGACCACGAGGAGCGCCCCAGCAGCACCACCGGCACCTAGAACCGGCACCTAGAACCGGCACCTAGAACCGGCACCTAGAACCGGCACCTAGAACCGGCACCTAGAACCGGCACCTAGAACCGGCACCTAGAACCGGCACCTAGAACCGGCACCTAGAACCGGCACCTAGAACCGGCACCTAGAACCCCAGGAGCATCCCAAGGCACCCAGCAACAACCCATGGGCACCTATAGATGCCCCGCAGCACCCCTAGACCGCCAAGACCACCCCAAGACTCCCAAGAGCATCCTGCGGGCACCCAGAGGGCCCCAGGACCACCCCAAGACCCCCAGGAGCATACTGGGAGCACACAGAGACCCCCAGGAGCACCGCAAGAACGCCCACAAGCACCCCAAGACCCTCAGGAGCATCCTCTGGGCACCCAGAGACCCCCGGGAGCAGCCCCAGGAGCACCCCAAACGCAGCCCGTAGAGACCTCCCAGTCCTGGAGGCTATTTTTTGATGGACCTTAACATACCTAATGCTTTCCGACATGAGACTTGCCTGACGTTCAGCCCTCTACCTTGTGATGTGGAGGCCCGGACGGTTTACTCTGCATCTCCCACGACTTTGCTGTATCTCTCGTCAGCTGCACAGACACTCCAACAGAACAGACCTCAGCGACACCCAAATCCAACTGCAAAACCCACCTCAGTAAGGCTCGGGAACACACCTCCCTTTCCCAACCATCCCCTGGTCCCAAAAGTTTAGAAACCCCTTCTCTTCTCCTGAACTGCCAGCGAAGGAACCCCGCTCCTTCCTGACAGCTCCTGCCCTGGATTTGCACCCCTCAAGCCCCTGTGTCGGCCGCTCCTCGGGAGCTGCTCTGCCCAGCTATGCCCAGGCTTCTGCGAGCACCTCCCACCTTCCCACAGACTCTGACCTCTGCTACAGCCCCACAAAAGAAGTCAAGTCCTGACGCTTCTCATCCACGAGGGGCCGGCCGCCAGCCGCATCGCTTCTAGGGACAACATGATACTCTGTGGGCGAAGGCCACGAGCCGTTCCATACGCTGAAAGACACGATGCCTTATGTCCCTGCTGCTTTCTTGAACAACGCTACAACTCCATAGACAGATGCATACAAGATGCTCACCTCAAGCCCTGCTAAATAGTCTCACAGTCGCTCCTATCCAGAGATGACGTCAACAGCTTCTGCAATAGACAGCAAAACTGGTGGAAAAAAACAAGGTTCCATCTTCAATAAAGTCAGGAATTCCAAAACAAAACAATGCACCTGGAATAAAATAAAAACCAAAACCAGATTATGAACCAAAACCATACATCTTGCCACCTCTGAACACCCAATACAAATTGACCCACCTGGAAAAAAAAAAAAAATAAAGAGAAAAGCTGCATACGAGTCTCCTTTCTGCTCTAGATGCAGCTGAACCTTGCCTGGTCCTGAAGCCCTTAGCTTAAACAGAGCCCTCTGCTTCCCTAAATCTCAAAACAAGACTAGACAACAACAACTTAGACAGCTCAAAAGCTGCAATCAACTGAAGCAACAGCAGACCACCGCCTCCAGAGAAGCCCAGCAGCAGCATGAGCTCCCTGAGGAGAGGCTGTAGCTCATCTCCCCCAGGCCCCGCCCACCGCCCTTCCCACAATCCCCTGGGAACGGGCGGGGCCAACCACCAGAGCCATCAAGGCAGCCAGAGGAGCAGCAGGCAGTTTTCTCACCTGCCTTCACTTTACAGCATGCCAAGCACCAAACAGAGAAAGCCACCCTCACAGCAAACCACCATACCTGCTCTTTTGGAATCAATCCTAGACTCCCTAAGGTTGGAAAAGACCTCTAAGACCATCGAGTCCAACCGTCAACCCAACACCACCACGCCCACTAAACCACGTCCCTAAGCACCTCCTCTACACGTCTTTTAAATACTTCCAGGGTTGGTGACCCAACCACTTCCCTGGGCAGCCTGTTCCAAGGCCTGACCACTCTTTCAGTAAAGAAGTTTTTCCTACAGTTGCAGCTATTGCATCAGCAATGGGACCAGGCAGGGACTTCAACTTACTTTTTCTAGGGCGTAGATAGACAAAGATAGATGTCATCACAAGCGACGCAGGAACAGTAGATCATTCAACGCAACGAAAATAGCATGATTCAAAATGATGTGCTTTGGTTTCCTCTCCAAAACCCAAAATGCTATGGGGTCAGATTTCATTGCTAGGAACACCACGCATGCTACCTCACTTCTGACACAACTCTGTTCTGGGTAGGACTGAACAACAAAGCAGAATCAGATCCTGGAAGAATCCCTTCTCAGAAATATCTCTGGATGCAGAGCAAATTATTTGCTGTAAATCACCAAGGATTCAGAGACACCCAGGAGCACCCCAAGACCCCCGGGAACACCCCATGGGGACCTAGAGACTCCCAGGAGCACCCCACGGGCCCCCAGAGATCCCCAGGAGCACCCCACAGGCACTCAGGAGACACAAGGACTGCCCACAATCCTCCAGGAGCACCCCAGGGGAACCCCAAGGCTACCCAGAGGCACCTAGAACACCCCAAGGCTCCCAGGAGCACAACAAGAACATCCAGCAGCACCCCAAGATGCCCACGAGTATCCTGTGAGCACCTAGAGAAACCCAGGAGCGCCGCAAGACCCCCGCGAACACCCCAAGGGCACCCAGAGACCCCCAGGAGCACAACAAGAACATCCAGCAGCACCCCAAGATCCCCGGGGACACCCCGTGGGCACCCAGAGACCCCCAGGAGCCCCCCAAGAGCACCCAAAGAGCAACGCAAGAACACCAGGAGCACCCTGTGGGCACCCAGAGACACCCAGGAGCACCCCAAGACCCCCCGAACATCCTAGAGGCACCCAGAGACCCTCAGGAACACCCCAGGAGCACTCCAAGGGGACTCGGAGACACCTAGAAGACCCCAAGACCCAAGGAACAACCCACGGGCACTGAGAGACCCCAGGAGCAAAAGAAGAACCCCCAGAAGCACACCAAGACCACGAGGAGCGCCCCAGCAGCACCACCGGCACCTAGAACCGGCACCTAGAACCGGCACCTAGAACCGGCACCTAGAACCGGCACCTAGAACCGGCACCTAGAACCGGCACCTAGAACCGGCACCTAGAACCGGCACCTAGAACCGGCACCTAGAACCGGCACCTAGAACCGGCACCTAGAACCGGCACCTAGAACCGGCACCTAGAACCGGCACCTAGAACCCCAGGAGCGTCCCAAGGCACCCAGCAACAACCCATGGGCACCTATAGATGCCCCGCAGCACCCCTAGACCGCCAAGACCACCCCAAGACTCCCAAGAGCATCCTGCGGGCACCCAGAGGGCCCCAGGACCACCCCAAGACCCCCAGGAGCATACTGGGAGCACACAGAGACCCCCAGGAGCACCGCAAGAACGCCCACAAGCACCCCAAGACCCTCAGGAGCATCCTCTGGGCACCCAGAGACCCCCGGCAGCAGCCCCAGGAGCACCCCAAACGCAGCCCGTAGAGACCTCCCAGTCCTGCAGGCTATTTTTTGATGGACCTTAACATACCTAATGCTTTCCGACATGAGACTTGCCTGACGTTCAGCCCTCTACCTTGTGATGTGGAGGCCCGGACGGTTTACTCTGCATCTCCCACGACTTTGCTGTATCTCTCGTCAGCTGCACAGACACTCCAACAGAACAGACCTCAGCGACACCCAAATCCAACTGCAAAACCCACCTCAGTAAGGCTCGGGAACACACCTCCCTTTCCCAACCATCCCCTGGTCCCAAAAGTTTAGAAACCCCTTCTCTTCTCCTGAACTGCCAGCGAAGGAACCCCGCTCCTTCCTGACAGCTCCTGCCCTGGATTTGCACCCCTCAAGCCCCTGTGTCGGCCGCTCCTCGGGAGCTGCTCTGCCCAGCTATGCCCAGGCTTCTGCGAGCACCTCCCACCTTCCCACAGACTCTGACCTCTGCTACAGCCCCACAAAAGAAGTCAAGTCCTGACGCTTCTCATCCACGAGGGGCCGGCCGCCAGCCGCATCGCTTCTAGGGACAACATGATACTCTGTGGGCGAAGGCCACGAGCCGTTCCATACGCTGAAAGACACGATGCCTTATGTCCCTGCTGCTTTCTTGAACAACGCTACAACTCCATAGACAGATGCATACAAGATGCTCACCTCAACCCCTGCTAAATTAGTCTCACAGTCGTTCCTATCCAGAGATGACGTCAACAGCTTCTGCAATAGACAGCAAAACTGGTGGAAAAAAACAAGGTTCCATCTTCAATAAAGTCAGGAATTCCAAAACAAAACAATGCACCTGGAATAAAATAAAAACCAAAACCAGATTATGAACCAAAACCATACATCTTGCCACCTCTGAACACCCAATACAAATTGACCCACCTGGAAAAAAAAAAAAAATAAAGAGAAAAGCTGCATACGAGTCTCCTTTCTGCTCTAGATGCAGCTGAACCTTGCCTGGTCCTGAAGCCCTTAGCTTAAACAGAGCCCTCTGCTTCCCTAAATCTCAAAACAAGACTAGACAACAACAACTTAGACAGCTCAAAAGCTGCAATCAACTGAAGCAACAGCAGACCACCGCCTCCAGAGAAGCCCAGCAGCAGCATGAGCTCCCTGAGGAGAGGCTGTAGCTCATCTCCCCCAGGCCCCGCCCACCGCCCTTCCCACAATCCCCTGGGAACGGGCGGGGCCAACCACCAGAGCCATCAAGGCAGCCAGAGGAGCAGCAGGCAGTTTTCTCACCTGCCTTCACTTTACAGCATGCCAAGCACCAAACAGAGAAAGCCACCCTCACAGCAAACCACCATACCTGCTCTTTTGGAATCAATCCTAGACTCCTTAAGGTTGGAAAAGACCTCTAAGACCATCGAGTCCAACCGTCAACCCAACACCACCACGCCCACTAAACCACGTCCCTAAGCACCTCCTCTACACGTCTTTTAAATACTTCCAGGGTTGGTGACCCAACCACTTCCCTGGGCAGCCTGTTCCAAGGCCTGACCACTCTTTCAGTAAAGAAGTTTTTCCTACAGTTGCAGCTATTGCATCAGCAATGGGACCAGGCAGGGACTTCAACTTACTTTTTCTAGGGCGTAGATAGACAAAGATAGATGTCATCACAAGCGACGCAGGAACAGTAGATCATTCAACGCAACGAAAATAGCATGATTCAAAATGATGTGCTTTGGTTTCCTCTCAAAAACCCAAAATGCTATGGGGTCAGATTTCATTGCTAGGAACACCACGCATGCTACCTCACTTCTGACACAACTCTGTTCTGGGTAGGACTGAACAACAAAGCAGAATCAGATCCTGGAAGAATCCCTTCTCAGAAATATCTCTGGATGCAGAGCAAATTATTTGCTGTAAATCACCAAGGATTCAGAGACACCCAGGAGCACCCCAAGACCCCCGGGAACACCCCATGGGGACCTAGAGACTCCCAGGAGCACCCCACGGGCCCCCAGAGATCCCCAGGAGCACCCCACAGGCACTCAGGAGACACAAGGACTGCCCACAATCCTCCAGGAGCACCCCAGGGGAACCCCAAGGCTACCCAGAGGCACCTAGAACACCCCAAGGCTCCCAGGAGCACAACAAGAACATCCAGCAGCACCCCAAGATGCCCACGAGTATCCTGTGAGCACCTAGAGAAACCCAGGAGCGCCGCAAGACCCCCGCGAACACCCCAAGGGCACCCAGAGACCCCCAGGAGCACAACAAGAACATCCAGCAGCACCCCAAGATCCCCGGGGACACCCCGTGGGCACCCAGAGACCCCCAGGAGCCCCCCAAGAGCACCCAAAGAGCAACGCAAGAACACCAGGAGCACCCTGTGGGCACCCAGAGACACCCAGGAGCACCCCAAGACCCCCCGAACATCCTAGAGGCACCCAGAGACCCTCAGGAACACCCCAGGAGCACTCCAAGGGGACTCGGAGACACCTAGAAGACCCCAAGACCCAAGGAACAACCCACGGGCACTGAGAGACCCCAGGAGCAAAAGAAGAACCCCCAGAAGCACACCAAGACCACGAGGAGCGCCCCAGCAGCACCACCGGCACCTAGAACCGGCACCTAGAACCGGCACCTAGAACCGGCACCTAGAACCGGCACCTAGAACCGGCACCTAGAACCGGCACCTAGAACCGGCACCTAGAACCGGCACCTAGAACCGGCACCTAGAACCGGCACCTAGAACCGGCACCTAGAACCCCAGGAGCGTCCCAAGGCACCCAGCAACAACCCATGGGCACCTATAGATGCCCCGCAGCACCCCTAGACCGCCAAGACCACCCCAAGACTCCCAAGAGCATCCTGCGGGCACCCAGAGGGCCCCAGGAGCACCCCAAGACCCCCAGGAGCATACTGGGAGCACACAGAGAC
Organism: Calonectris borealis; assembly: GCF_964195595.1. Taxonomy (NCBI): domain Eukaryota; kingdom Metazoa; phylum Chordata; class Aves; order Procellariiformes; family Procellariidae; genus Calonectris; species Calonectris borealis. The sequence continues at coordinate 216,248 of NW_027441500.1, read as the reverse complement.
CCCCAGGAGCACCGCAAGAACGCCCAGAAGCACCCCAAGACCCTCAGGAGCATCCTCTGGGCACCCAGAGACCCCCGGGAGCAGCCCCAGGAGCACCCCAAACGCAGCCCGTAGAGACCTCCCAGTCCTGGAGGCTATTTTTTGATGGACCTTAACATACCTAATGCTTTCCGAGATGAGACTTGCCTGACGTTCAGCCCTCTACCTTGTGATGTGGAGGCCCGGACGGTTTACTCTGCATCTCCCACGACTTTGCTGTATCTCTCGTCAGCTGCACAGACACTCCAACAGAACAGACCTCAGCGACACCCAAATCCAACTGCAAAACCCACCTCAGTAAGGCTCGGGAACACACCTCCCTTTCCCAACCATCCCCTGGTCCCAAAAGTTTAGAAACCCCTTCTCTTCTCCTGAACTGCCAGCGAAGGAACCCCGCTCCTTCCTGACAGCTCCTGCCCTGGATTTGCACCCCTCAAGCCCCTGTGTCGGCCGCTCCTCGGGAGCTGCTCTGCCCAGCTATGCCCAGGCTTCTGCGAGCACCTCCCACCTTCCCACAGACTCTGACCTCTGCTACAGCCCCACAAAAGAAGTCAAGTCCTGACGCTTCTCATCCACGAGGGGCCGGCCGCCAGCCGCATCGCTTCTAGGGACAACATGATACTCTGTGGGCGAAGGCCACGAGCCGTTCCATACGCTGAAAGACACCATGCCTTATGTCCCTGCTGCTTTCTTGAACAACGCTACAACTCCATAGACAGATGCATACAAGATGCTCACCTCAAGCCCTGCTAAATTAGTCTCACAGTCGTTCCTATCCAGAGATGACGTCAACAGCTTCTGCAATAGACAGCAAAACTGGTGGAAAAAACAAGGTTCCATCTTCAATAAAGTCAGGAATTCCAAAACAAAACAATGCACCTGGAATAAAATAAAAACCAAAACCAGATTATGAACCAAAACCATACATCTTGCCACTTCTGAACACCCAATACAAATTGACCCACCTGGAAAAAAAAGAAAAAAAGAAGAGCTGCATACGAGTCTCCTTTCTGCTCTAGATGCAGCTGAACCTTGCCTGGTCCTGAAGCCCTTAGCTTAAACAGAGCCCTCTGCTTCCCTAAATCTCAAAACAAGACTACCCAAATAGCTTAGACAGCTCAAAAGCTGCAATCAACTGAAGCAACAGCAGACCACCGCCTCCAGAGAAGCCCAGCAGCAGAATGAGCTCCCTGAGGAGAGGCTGTAGCTCATCTCCCCCAGGCCCCGCCCACCGCCCTTCCCACAATCCCCTGGGAACGGGCGGGGCCAACCACCAGAGCCATCAAGGCAGCCAGAGGAGCAGCAGGCAGTTTTCTCACCTGCCTTCAGTTTACAGCATGCCAAGCACCAAACAGAGAAAGCCACCCTCACAGCAAACCACCATACCTGCTCTTTTGGAATCAATCCTAGACTCCTTAAGGTTGGAAAAGACCTCTAAGACCATCGAGTCCAACCGTCAACCCAACACCACCACGCCCACTAAACCACGTCCCTAAGCACCTCCTCTACACGTCTTTTAAATACTTCCAGGGTTGGTGACCCAACCACTTCCCTGGGCAGCCTGTTCCAAGGCCTGACCACTCTTTCAGTAAAGAAGTTTTTCCTACAGTTGCAGCTATTGCATCAGCAATGGGACCAGGCAGGGACTTCAACTTACTTTTTCTAGGGCGTAGATAGACAAAGATAGATGTCATCACAAGCGACGCAGGAACCGTAGATCATTCAACGCAACGAAAATAGCATGATTCAAAACGATGTGCTTTGGTTTCCTCTCAAAAACCCAAAATGCTATGGGGTCAGACTTCATTGCTAGGAACACCACGCATGCTACCTCACTTCTGACACAACTCTGTTCTGGGTAGGACTGAACAACAAAGCAGAATCAGATCCTGGAAGAATCCCTTCTCAGAAATATCTCTGGATGCAGAGCAAATTATTTGCTGTAAATCACCAACGATTCAGAGACACCCAGGAGCACCCCAAGACCCCCAGGAACACCCCATGGGGACCTAGAGACTCCCAGGAGCACCCCACGGGCCCCCAGAGATCCCCAGGAGCACCCCACAGGCACTCAGGAGACACAAGGACTGCCCACAATCCTCCAGGAGCACCCCAGGGGAACCCCAAGGCTACCCAGAGGCACCTAGAACACCCCAAGGCTCCCAGGAGCACAACAAGAACATCCAGCAGCACCCCAAGATGCCCACGAGTATCCTGTGAGCACCTAGAGAAACCCAGGAGCGCCGCAAGACCCCCGGCAACACCCCAAGGGCACCCAGAGACCCCCAGGAGCACAACAAGAACATCCAGCAGCACCCCAAGATCCCCGGGGACACCCCGTGGCCACACAGAGACCCCCAGGAGCCCCCCAAGAGCACCCGAAGAGCAACGCCAGAACACCAGGAGCACCCTGTGGGCACCCAGAGACACCCAGGAGCACCCCAAGACCCCCAGAACATCCTAGAGGCACCCAGAGACCCTCAGGAACACCCCAGGAGCACTCCAAGGGGACTCGGAGACACCTAGAAGACCCCAAGAGCCCAAGGAACAACCCATGGGCACTGAGAGACCCCAGGAGCAAAAGAAGAACCCCCAGAAGCACAGCAAGACCACAAGAAGCGCCCCAGCAGCACCACCAGGACCTAGAGCCGGCACCTAGAGCCGGCACCTAGAGCCCCAGGAGCATCCCAAGGCACCCAGCAACAACCCAGGGGCACCTATAGATGCCCCGCAGCACCCCTAGACCGCCAAGACCACCCCAAGACTCCCAAGAGCATCCTGCGGGCACCCAGAGGGCCCCAGGAGCACCCCAAGACCCCCAGGAGCATACTGGGAGCACACAGAGACCCCCAGGAGCACCGCAAGAACGCCCACAAGCACCCCAAGACCCTCAGGAGCATCCTCTGGGCACCCAGAGACCCCCGGCAGCAGCCCCAGGAGCACCCCAAACGCAGCCCGTAGAGACCTCCCAGTCCTGGAGGCTATTTTTTGATGGACCTTAACATACCTAATGCTTTCCGAGATGAGACTTGCCTGACGTTCAGCCCTCTACCTTGTGATGTGGAGGCCCGGACGGTTTACTCTGCATCTCCCACGACTTTGCTGTATCTCTCGTCGGCTGCACAGACACTCCAACAGAACAGACCTCAGCGACACCCAAATCCAACTGCAAAACCCACCTCAGTAAGGCTCGGGAACACACCTCCCTTTCCCAACCATCCCCTGGTCCCAAAAGGTTAGAAACCCCTTCTCTTCTCCTGAACTGCCAGCGAAGGAACCCCGCTCCTTCCTGACAGCTCCTGCCCTGGAGTTGCAGCCCTCAAGCCCCTGTCTCGGCCGCTCCTCGGGAGCTGCTCTGCCCAGCTATGCCCAGGCTTCTGCGAGCACCTCCCACCTTCCCACAGACTCTGACCTCTGCTACAGCCCCACAAAAGAAGTCAAGTCCTGACGCTTATCATCCACGAGGGGCCGGCCGCCAGCCGCATCGCTTCTAGGGACAACATGATACTCTGTGGGCGAAGGCCACGAGCCGTTCCATACGCTGAAAGACACCATGCCTTATGTCCCTGCTGCTTTCTTGAACAACGCTACAACTCCATAGACAGATGCATACAAGATGCTCACCTCAAGCCCTGCTAAATAGTCTCACAGTCGCTCCTAGCCAGAGATAATGTCAACAGCTTCTGCAATAGACAGCAAAACTGGTGGAAAAAAACAAGGTTCCATCTTCAATAAAGTCAGGAATTCCAAAACAATACAATGCACCTGGAATAAAATAAAAACCAAAACCAGATTAGGAACCAAAACCATACATCTTGCCACCTCTGAACACCCAATACAAATTGACCCACCTGGAAAAAAAAAAAAAAAAAGAAAAGCTGCATACGAGTCTCCTTTCTGCTCTAGATGCAGCTGAACCTTGCCTGGTCCTGAAGCCCTTAGCTTAAACAGACCCCTCTGCTTCCCTAAATCTCAAAACAAGACTACCCAAATAGCTTAGACAGCTCAAAAGCTGCAATCAACTGAAGCAACAGCAGACCACCGCCTCCAGAGAAGCCCAGCAGCAGCATGAGCTCCCTGAGGAGAGGCTGTAGCTCATCTCCCCCAGGCCCCGCCCACCGCCCTTCCCACAATCCCCTGGGAACGGGCGGGGCCAACCACCAGAGCCATCAAGGCAGCCAGAGGAGCAGCAGGCAGTTTTCTCACCTGCCTTCACTTTACAGCATGCCAAGCACCAAACAGAGAAAGCCACCCTCACAGCAAACCACCATACCTGCTCTTTTGGAATCAATCCTAGACTCCTTAAGGTTGGAAAAGACCTCTAAGACCATCGAGTCCAACCGTCAACCCAACACCACCACGCCCACTAAACCACGTCCCTAAGCACCTCCTCTACACGTCTTTTCAATACTTCCAGGGTTGGTGACCCAACCACTTCCCTGGGCAGCCTGTTCCAAGGCCTGACCACTCTTTCAGTAAAGAAATTTTTCCTACAGTTGCAGCTATTGCATCAGCAATGGGACCAGGCAGGGACTTCAACTTACTTTTTCTAGGGCATAGATAGACAAAGATAGATGTCATCACAAGCGACGCAGGAACAGTAGATCATTCAACGCAACGAAAATAGCATGATTCAAAACGATGTGCTTTGGTTTCCTCTCAAAAAGCCAAAATGCTATGGGGTCAGACTTCATTTCTAGGAACACCACGCATGCTACCTCACTTCTGACACAACTCTGTTCTGGGTAGGACTGAACAACAAAGCAGAATTAGATCCTGGAAGAATCCCTTCTCAGAAATATCTCTGGATGCAGAGCAAATTATTTGCTGTAAATCACCAAGGATTCAGAGACACCCAGGAGCACCCCAAGACCCCCAGGAACACCCCATGGGGACCTAGAGACTCCCAGGAGCACCCCACGGGCCCCCAGAGATCCCCAGGAGCACCCCACAGGCACTCAGGAGACACAAGGACTGCCCACAATCCTCCAGGAGTACCCCAGGGGAACCCCAAGGCTACCCAGAGGCACCTAGAACACCCCAAGGCTCCCAGGAGCACAACAAGAACATCCAGCAGCACCCCAAGATGCCCACGAGTATCCTGTGAGCACCTAGAGAAACCCAGGAGTGCCGCAAGACCCCCAGGAACACCCCAAGGGCACCCAGAGACCCCCAGGAGCACAACAAGAACATCCAGCAGCACCCCAAGATCCCCGGGGACACCCCGTGGCCACACAGAGACCCCCAGGAGCCCCCCAAGAGCACCCGAAGAGCAACGCCAGAACACCAGGAGCACCCTGTGGGCACCCAGAGACACCCAGGAGCACCCCAAGACCCCCAGAACATCCTAGAGGCACCCAGAGACCCTCAGGAACACCCCAGGAGCACTCCAAGGGGACTCGGAGACACCTAGAAGACCCCAAGAGCCCAAGGAACAACCCATGGACACTGAGAAACCCCAGGAGCAAAAGAAGAACCCCCAGAAGCACAGCAAGACCACGAGGAGCGCCCCAGCAGCACCACCAGGGCCTAGAACCAGCAAGAACACCAGGAGCACCCTGTGGGCACCCAGAGACACCCAGGAGCACCCCAAGACCCCCTGAACATCCTATGGGCACCCAGAGACCCTCAGGAACACCCCAGCTACTGTATTTCGTGTGTTGGGAAAAGGGGTGGGAGAGGAAAACACGCTCTGTTAGAGCAACAGGGTCAAAACAACGCGCCTCGAAGAGCACTCCCTCCCCTGTTGCATACCACGCTCTTCAGAGGGGACATCACAAATTACAGATTTCAAGCCAAACTCAGCCATGAGTGGGAGCACGCAAGATAATGAGTACTGCAGAGGGTTTTGTTCTTCGTTACCATCAAGCAGACACACTGTCTCTGTAACAGATACGGAACAAACAGAGGCTTTTGCAACACGACAAACTAAAAAACACCAAGAGCTCTATGTTTTTGTGGTATTCTTCGCCTCAGGCAAACACTCTGTGGATTTCTAATTACCTGCTCTATCTCTAGACCTCAAGAAGGCCCATAACTATTGTGAAACTTTGGGTTCTTCAACACAGACCTTTTTAAACCACATTTAACTAAATTGCCATCTTCTAGCTTGACTCGTATGTGTTAAGGCTAGACTCTCTCGGGGCAAAGAGCCTTATGCTCACTGTTAAATCTGTATTGTGGCTGTGCTAAATAAGTCCTTTCTAATGTTGTAAGGAAATTTACGATCGCAAGTAGGCCACCACTGCAGTTTCACCTTCCTTCAGGATAAGCGAGCACAGCCTTGCTCCTCTCCGTGCCGGGGACTTCTTGCTGAAGGGCAGCCTTGACCTACCATTGACCACCAAGACAAGGCAGGGCAAGAGAACTGCCTCACGCTCACCTCATTTTCTCCAGCCTTCCTATCTTTCCTGAATGTAAAGATCACGATTATAGATTACAATCCTGTACATTTTATAATATAGTTACTATATAATTACTACTGCAACTATAAATTCCAAATCAACTGTAATAATCCATTTACATTTAAACCACCCTCGTTAGGATCACTCCTTGCCTCCCCGGGCCGAGGTAAGCCCCACACGATACTACGCGGGATTTCGGCAAGCGCGGAGGCAGAGCCGCCTCGGCACACGTTGCACAACCGGGGCCGAGCCCAGCTGCAGCCCGAGGGGGTCAGGGCCCCCCCCTACCTCCGCGGGACTGCTCCCCGCAGGGCTCGGGCTGTCCCAGCCTGCCCGATGGGACGGCACACGCTCCCCACTGCCAGGGCAGCAGCCAGAGATACGGGGAAGGGTGTTGGCCCCGCAGAGATCAGTTGCTATACCAGTTTCTTGGATCTTGGCTTCCATCAGGCTCCCGAACACAACTGGTACAAAACCCTGCGATCCCCCCATTATCTCCCTTCCATTTCCTACCTTCCCGGTTCCCTACGGCGTGCGTTCAGCCGTGCAAACTGACTTTTTGTGATAAGCATGCTTATACCTTATAATACACTTGATCTTCTATCGCATACACATGCTATTAAAAAAAAGCTGGCAGGAGGAACCACGCAGTAACTACCTACCTTTATTTTAATAGAATAAGGAACTAGTTAATGAACAAGTTTTAGAAAACTGCATCTGAACTAACACATCAAGGCATATTATGAACATGACAGTATTTTCATTCTCTTTCTCTCTCATAACGCATTTGTTATTTGTATTTTTAATATTTGTTATTAACAAATACTTAATAACAAACTTATTAAGTTCTTTCTCATATTTAAAATGTTAAAGTTTACAAAATAGGGCCTCCATCTTTCCAACACTAAAAATCAAAATAGTATAAAGGAGACTACAACCATGTACTTCATTGCATTATTGTTCATATACACATTAACATATATCTCAATCTTACAGACTGATTATTTCCAGAAATTCTTGGACTCTTGGACTTCTGCAAAGAAACATTTTCAGTGTCTAGTACATATGTTAGAAGGGGAAAAAAAACATTCAAAATTTGAGAAAAGAGGATTTTATTTGCATCATGTCCAGACTAAGTGGGGTGAGGGGGGGGAATCTTGCTGTGCAATCAGTCAAGCTTTGCTTGTGCTATCTTTCTTCTAAATTGAAAATCAAGTACCACAGCTAACAAAAAAGGGAATGTTTTAGATAAGTTTTGTAAGAGCTTGTTCCGATTTCCTGGTCGTTGGCTTCTTTTTTCTAATTCAAAATGGTTTAAGCGCCGCTAACGACAATGTGGCTAACACCATTTTGAGCTTTTCTTTGTAACATTTAAAGATACTGCATTAGCCAAACATCACTTGGTTTTTCAAGCCACTTAGCATCAACTAGATGCCGAATAGGAAGGGAAAGCCAACACCGCTCACTTGGGAGCTCTTTCCTCCCATACAACAGCTACAAAAGGTGCCACTAGAGATAACCCACAAAGCACCCCTCTCAGGTCCTGCTGAGCTTCCCGTAAGCAAACTCCATCTGTTGCCAAAAGCCAAAACTTGCCAAAGGAGAAAACAGAAGACAGATGTCTCTTTGCCAGGAGAAAGACTAAGCTTGCTTTCTTACTCAAACCCAAGCTGTTGAGAAAGCTTACCAGTGTAACTGTTACCATACAGTTACCAAGCAGTGCTGCTACTTTAAATTTCTCTGTAAAGCCCCAAACCATGATTGGGTTAAATTCCAATCAAACTAATGATCAAAAGAAATCACTAGTTGCTAGGAGTAGATGTTTGAAACAAATAGTTATTATAAATTCAGGTAGAGTGTTCTGTTCATGTTTCTATAGTACAGTACAGTACAAATAAATTTAGGAACATGAGGGATTGTTGGTTTGTTAAATATTAGAAGATAATTTAGCATACTATTGTAAGAAGCAACTGATGCTTAGAAGAAACCAGTTGAAACAAATCACCTAGGTCGGATAGAAGCCAAGAGGCCACTGAGTCTGCGCAAAGTAAAAGGGTCAGCCAACAGTGACGAAGAGGAGTCACTGGCCTTCATCTCCAAGACCCCTGACGACCACCACCAAGCAACAGTGCGCAGGCGCAAATGGGAGGAGAGCTCATTTTAATACGAAGCGAAGACTAGTCATGCATATGTATTAGTAAATGATGTAATGCTATGTATATTTATGATTTTGTTGTATAAATTTATGGTGAAAGGTGCAACAAATTGGACACGCTGTGGTGGAGCGATCCCCCGTGTCCCCAGCGCTGCTAATAAAGAATGCCTGCCTTTTAACACTACATTGGTGTTACGAGGTTCCTTCCCGATTTCGGTGACAGTTTTGGCGACCCAGGTGGGACCCTGCTTGTGAATCTCGACGGATCCGTGGGATCACAGGACCTCCAGCCGGCACCGAGGGATTCTCGGGGAGAACCTCTGATCCCCGGACCGAAGAATTCAAAGCAAGTCCCCTGGAACAGGTAAAAAGGCATTCTTTTCTAAAAAGGAAAAGGGGTAAAGTCCCCGCGGTCTGCTCGTAAGGCGCGGCGAAAGCTACGCAGAGTTGGGCTGAGAGGTACCTAGTAATAACGCCTGCCCATAAGTCGCGGTGAAAGCTTCGCAGGGTTGGGCTAGAGACCCGGGTAAAGGAAGGGGTAAGAGGCCCCGGAGAGGGAGCTCCACCAGGGGTTGGGGTCCCTCTGACTAGTGACTGGTGATAGTGCACAATCACACTCAACTAGTCTTTGGAGGATGGGTACTTTTCCGAGCAAGAAAGCAGTCCCACAAAGAACACCCTTGGGATGTATTTTGAAGCATTGGAAAGATTTGGGGGGTGATCCTTTGACTCGGAAACAGCTAATTGAATATTGTAATAATTGGTGGCCCATGTATAAATTGGAAGATGGAGAAAAATGGCCAGAGAATGGAACATTGCAATATAATACCATCCTACAGCTGATGTTATTTTGTAAGAGGGAAGGTAAATGGGATGAAATGGCATATGTTGATTTGTTTTTCGCATTGCGAAACCATCCGGAGTGGCAGAAACGATGTGGAATGCGATCATATCATTCTATGATGGTATTGAGTGATGAGGAAAGTAAGAAGGGATCAAACAAAAGTGGTAAAAAGAAAAGGATAGAAAATGGAACTGAGGGAGAAGACATTGAATTAATGATCGCTCCCCGCCGAAGGAGGGGAGGGGAAGATCAGGATTTAGAAGATGATGGACTCCCTGTTCCTCCAGCAGAAGGAGGGATAGGGGGATTCAGCCCAATTTCGGGAAGAACACGGGGAAAACAAGGAGAAGTAAGACCTACTTCCCTCCAAGCTCCTCTTCGAGAAGCAGTAGGAAATGAAGGACCGGTTTTGGTTAAAGTTCCATTTTCTATCACTGAATTGAGATCGTGGAAAGAGCTTGCGGGTACTTATCGAGAGGATCCTGAAAGAGTGGCTAAAGTGATCGAAACAATAATTAGAACCCAGGATCCAGATTGGAGTGACTTACAAGTGATATTGGATGCTTTGCTTGATGATACTGATAAAGGGATGGTATTAAATGCTGCTAGGAAGCAGGTAGAAGGGGCACATGCTAGCGGGGGTTTACAGGGAACAGTGGAACAGAATTTTCCATCCGTGAATCCTGAATGGGACCCTAATCAATCAGGGCCCAGAGAAATGTTAAATAGATATCAGAGGTGGATTTTATACGGTGTGAGACATGCAATGCCCAAGGCAATGAATTGGTCAAAATTATATGATGTAAGACAAGAACCAAATGAGTCTCCCTCAGCCTTCATGGAAAGACTGAAGGTGACTGCTAGAAAATATACTAATTTAGATTTAGATAAACCAGATGAAGAAGCGCAATTGGCCTCTATATTTATGGGCCAGTCGGCCCCAGACATTAGGAAGAAACTTCAGAAATTGGAAGGTTCTGAATCTAGGAATTTGGGTAAAATGCTTGAAGTTGCATGGACTGTGTATAATAATAGAGAAAAAGAGAAAGAATTAAGACAAGCACGAAGGGATGCACGAAGGGATGGAAAATTGCTGGCTGTTCTAGCTGGAAATAATAGGAGGGGTAGAGGTAGAGGAAGAGGACGTGGAATGAATGTTGGAGATAGAGAAAGGGTAAACCTCCGATTGGCGGAAGATCAATGTGCCGCGTGTAAGGAGCATGGACACTGGAAGAAAGAATGCCCCAAAATTAAAGAATTAGATCCAACTCTTCAAGCAGTTAAATTGATGACCTTGGATGAAGATTTATGAAGGGGACCGGAGGAATCAACCCTAGCTGAACCTCTGGTAATGTTAAGGCTAGGGGATGAAGAAATAGAATTTTTAGTAGATACAGGAGCTACCTATTCAGTACTAAATATGTGTAAGGGGGGACTTAGTAGTAAATCAGTTAATGTTGTTGGTGCGACAGGGCAAAGAGAGAACCGACCCTTTTTAGAACCATTAAAGTTTAAATTGGGAAAGCGGTGGGTAACTCATCAGTTTTTATATATGCCAGAATGCCCATTGCCCTTATTAGGGCGAGATTTGTTGAGTAAGTTAAATGCACAGATAACTTTTAGAGATGGGGAAATTAAATTGTTAGTACCGGAGTCAAAAATTATAGAGGCAAAGGCGTTTATGTTGCAGGATTTCCCCAAGGAAGAACAAATTCCAGAAGAAGTGGAAAATGCGGTAATTCCATTGGTTTGGGCGAATGGAAAACCAGGACGATCTAAGTTGGCAGAACCGGTAAAAGTAAACCTGAAACCTGGAGCCAAGCCGGTAAGACAAAAACAATACCCCATTAAGTGGGAGGCTCGGAAAGGATTAGAAGAATTGATTACAAAATTTTTAGAATATGGGCTCTTGGTAGAATGTGAATCAGAATATAACACTCCCATATTGCCAGTAAAGAAATCTGGAGGAAAAGAATATCGATTAGTCCAAGATTTGAGAGCTATAAATCAAATAGTGCAAGATATGCATCCAGTTGTGGCTAACCCATATACTTTATTGACCTCTTTAAAAGAGGAACATAAATGGTTTACGGTACTGGATTTAAAGGATGCCTTCTTTTGCATACCCCTGGATGCAAAAAGCCAAAGCATATTTGCTTTTGAATGGGAAAGCCCTACCACAGGACGGAAGACACAATTGACATGGACTGTACTTCCACAAGGGTTTAAAAATAGCCCTACAATATTTGGAAACCAATTGGCAAAAGAATTGGAAATATGGAAGAGACAGAATCAAGGGAAAGGCACATTGTTACAGTATGTGGATGACATCTTGATAGCGGCAGAAAACAAAAAGGAGTGCCTCGAGAGTACTATTAGTTTATTGAACTTCCTGGGCCAAGGTGGATATAGAGTCTCTAAGACTAAGGCCCAAATAGGAAAAGAAACTGTGATTTACCTGGGTTTTGAAATATCCCAGGGACAAAGACAATTGGGGAATGAAAGAAAGGAAGCAATTTGTCAGACCCCTGAACCCAATAGCCCAAAGGAATTGAGAGCCTTTTTGGGAATGGTTGGATGGTGCCGACTTTGGATTGTGGACTATGGACTATATGTAAAGCCACTATACGAGGCTTTGAAAGAATCCAAAGATCGGTATTTGACCTGGACACCTGAATGCCGAAAGTCATTTAAAGAACTAAAGAAAGCATTGATGATGGCTCCTGCTTTAGGACTACCTGATGTGACTAAGCCGTTTGAGCTGTTTGTGCACGAGAGACAACATCTGGCTCTGGGAGTGCTGACACAAAGACTGGGATCCTGGAAAAGACCGGTTGGGTATTTCTCCAAACAACTTGATAATGTGAGTAAAGGATGGCCGGGATGTTTGCGCGCTGTAGCAGCAACAGTGTTGTTGATCCAAGAGGCTCGAAAGTTGACTATGGGACAGAAGATGGTGGTATATGCCCCACACATGGTGATAACTGTTCTAGAGCAAAAGGGGGGTCATTGGTTGTCCCCTAGCAGAATGCTAAAATACCAGGTTGTCCTATTGGAACAAGATGATGTGGAATTGAAAACCACACCAATTGTCAATCCAGCAATATTTCTAACAACAGAGAATCCAGCAGGAAATTTAGAACATGATTGTTTGCTAACCATTGAACAAGTCTATTCCAGTAGATTGGATTTGAGAGATGAACCTCTGGAACATCCTGACTTGGAACTGTTTACTGATGGAAGCAGCTTTGTCCAGGAAGGAAAGCGAATGGCCGGGTATGCTGTTGTCACCACCACCGAGGTACTGGAATCAAGGATGCTGCCTACAAATACCTCAGCACAGAAAGCAGAACTGGTTGCATTAAGGCGAGCTCTGCAAATTGCCGAGGGAAAAAGGGTAAACATTTGGACTGATTCTAAATATGCGTTTGGTGTGATCCATGCTCATGGAGCTATTTGGAAAGAGAGAGGATTGTTATCAGCTCAAGGAACATCTATAAAATACAAGGAAGAAATTCTCCAACTTCTAGAAGATGTACAGAAACCGAAAGAAGTAGCAGTAATGCATTGCAAAGCCCACCAATTTGGTCAAACAGTAGTAAACATAGGTAATCGATTGGCAGATAAAGCTGCGAAAGAGGCAGCAAAACAAGGCATCCTTGCACTGGTACCAGTAAAACACATAAAACTCCCTGATTCAAAACCAAAATATAGTAAATTGGATAACCAATTGGCAGAGCAATTAAAGGCATCCCAAAATGCCGAAGGATGGTGGGTAACACCGGAAAAACAAGTAATAGTGACCCCGCAGGTTATGATAGAACTTGCAAGAGAAAAGCATGAGCAGACACATTGGGGAATAGATGCAATGATATCTAGTTTGAAAACATTTGCAGTTTGCGTGGGAATGACAGGAATAGTTAAATCAATAGTAGCTAAGTGTCTAATTTGTCATAAGAATAATCCTTTGAACCAAAAGAAGCCACCGTTAGGAGTAATAAAGCAAGGAAATTCTCCTGGAGATTATTGGCAAATTGATTTTTCTGAGTTACCCAGGCAAAATGGGTGTAGATATTTGTTAGTGTTGATTGACACATTTTCTGGATGGCCGGAGGCCTTTCCTTGCCGCACCAACAAAGCCAAAGAGGTAGTCAAAATATTATTGAAAGAAATAATACCTAGATTTGGAGTACCGATAGGAATGTCTTCTGATAGGGGACCGCATTTCGTGGCAGAAATGGTCCAGCAAATTAGCAAAATTTTAGGCATCAAGTGGGACCTACATACCCCCTGGAGACCACAGTCAAGTGGAAAAATAGAGAGAATGAATCAAACATTGAAAAGACAGATAAGTAAAATTTGCCAGGAAACATCTTTGAGGTGGCCACAGGCTTTACCGTTGGCTCTTTTAAGAATTAGAATTCAACCAAGATCAAAAGACGGTGTAAGTCCATATGAAATTTTGTATGGTAAGGCATACCAAATTCCTTTAATCCCAGGGGATATGAAGGTAACTGGGGAAACTGATTTGAAAAGATATTTGATTTCTTTAGGGAAAGTCCTTGGAGCACTCCGAAGATATGTGGTATTGACTAGATCACTTGCCTTGGATACGCCTGTACATCAGTATCAACCAGGTGATCTTGTATATGTAAGAACCTGGAACTCTGAACCACTGCAGGAGAAGTGGAAGGGACCCTTCCAGGTACTGTTAACAACTTACACTGCAATCAAAGTAGAAGGAGTGGAGCCGTGGATACATTACACTCGAGTAAAGAAGGCCCCGTCGTGGAAAATTATTAATAGGGATCCAGAAACTGCAAAATTGACTCTAAAATGTGTCTGATTGTAAGAAAATGTATGTTAATCTGGCAATTAATATTGGTGGGAACTTTATTTGGAGAAGAAGGAAATCAAATGAACAAAACAGAAATTGAAGATTCATCAGAGCAATTGATACACATTCCCAAAAGGACTCCGGAAGAAAATCTAATGATAGGATTGATAAAGGAGTTTGCTAAATTGCAAAATGTCACCCAAATAACGGCATGCCTCCCAATTCCGAGAGCAGTAGGTGAGTCGATTCCATGGGGAATTTTAACGACAAATTTGAATAAAGATGAGCTTCATTGTGAGCAACGTCCAAAACAGCAATGGCAGGAACGCATTGATTACATTCAGAAACAGTGGAAAAGTCCCGGAAGTAGGTCAGATTGTGAGAAACTTCCAGGGTCTGTTTTCACTAAAATTGGAAGATTTAATAATGTGGGATGGTGCTCATATAAGGAGCCAGTAAAGAAAAATGTTAGCCAAATAGTTATGGAATGGGATTGTAGACAAACCAACCAGACCGCTCAAGGAAAAGTTGTATGGGATTCCGTATGGTCAATGACAATTCTGTCTCAATTTCAATATATCTCTAATATATCTTGGTGTTTTACTTGGGATGGAACAGTTTTTCAGGCTCTATCAGTTATTAATGATAAAGAAGCCGCTTCCCGAGAAAAGGAAAATATAGTATCTTGGTGGAGTTGTAAAAAAATATATAATTGTAGTACAATAGACAAAACAATTCAAAATATTCCCCCTTTGGCAGCTGCATTGAAATATGGGTGTTGGTGTAGAGGTCTTAAAAATGATTTGATTCTTAATGATCCATATAAGCTTAAAAGAGATGCAGTTTTTAGTTGCAAGAAATCCACTATTCAAAGTCCAGGACATTTAGTTTGGGCAATGAGTGATGGAACCTGGACCACCCATTTATCCATGGATAAAAAGGTGAGGCAAATTACTTTAGGAATGCCAACATTATGCCCAATTTGGAAAAAGGCTCCTTTTAAAGGTGCTCTTGAAAATTTAAGATTGGTTCGTGCAAAGAGGTCACAAGTTGAGGAAGAAAGATGGAATGAACCCTCAGTAGGAGTGAAAATTGGCTGGGCCTTAGAGTCCTTGTTAGCTCCCCTATCAACGTATAGGAATAGGGCTTGGTTATATAAATTAACAGGGCAAGTAGAAAAATTAGCTAATGTGACAAGAAAAGGGTTTAAACAATTAAATTTACAACTCCAAGCCACTTCAAAAATGACTTTGCAAAATAGAATGGCTCTAGATATGCTTCTGTTAAAAGAACATGGAGTTTGTGGATATTTGAAAGATAGAATTGATCATTGTTGCATACATATCCCAAATGTTACACAAGATGTAGAACATGATTTGGATTTGTTAGGACAAATAGAAAAGAACACTCAAGAAATTCAAACAGACATGCAAGAAAATTGGTTTGACAAAATCTTTAGTGGACTGGGATGGAACCTAAGTTCCTGGGTAAAATCTTTAATTAGTACTGTATTGTGTTTGTTAATTATTTCCCTAGTGATATTGCTTATCTATTATTGCTTGAAAAGAGAGTTCACAAGGAAGGCTGCCGTTGATCGAAAGATCACTCTCGCACTAGTAGGAAATAGTGGTGACAATTACAATCTAGCAAACACGAATCCTGCCTTTGTAAATAGTTAATATTGTGGAAGTATTGAAATTAAATAAAATTTCAAGACTTCCAAAGGGGGGAAATGTTACCATACAGTTACCAAGCAGTGCTGCTACTTTAAATTTCTCTGTAAAGCCCCAAACCATGATTGGGTTAAATTCCAATCAAACTAATGATCAAAAGAAATCACTAGTTGCTAGGAGTAGATGTTTGAAACAAATAGTTATTATAAATTCAGGTAGAGTGTTCTGTTCATGTTTCTATAGTACAGTACAGTACAAATAAATTTAGGAACATGAGGGATTGTTGGTTTGTTAAATATTAGAAGATAATTTAGCATACTATTGTAAGAAGCAACTGATGCTTAGAAGAAACCAGTTGAAACAAATCACCTAGGTCGGATAGAAGCCAAGAGGCCACTGAGTCTGCGCAAAGTAAAAGGGTCAGCCAACAGTGACGAAGAGGAGTCACTGGCCTTCATCTCCAAGACCCCTGACGACCACCACCAAGCAACAGTGCGCAGGCGCAAATGGGAGGAGAGCTCATTTTAATACGAAGCGAAGACTAGTCATGCATATGTATTAGTAAATGATGTAATGCTATGTATATTTATGATTTTGTTGTATAAATTTATGGTGAAAGGTGCAACAAATTGGACACGCTGTGGTGGAGCGATCCCCCGTGTCCCCAGCGCTGCTAATAAAGAATGCCTGCCTTTTAACACTACATTGGTGTTACGAGGTTCCTTCCCGATTTCGGTGACATAACAACCAGACACAGGAGAATATATGTAAGCCAGTGAGCAGCAATATTTATCCCACCACTTGAAAATGGATGAGAGCTCTTCTGTAGCCAGCATTTTGATACTAAAAAGGAAAAAAATTGGGAGGAGCAAGGAGAAAGAAGAGCATTCAGGTACAATACGTTACCATTTAGAATATTCTGGAGAAGTCTCTTGTTTTCATTTTCCACTTGGCCATTCAACCAGAAAAAAAATAAAATAAAAAATCACCACTGTCGCTACTACTCAATATGCTTGAAATCTCTACTTTATCACCTTTCCATTATGATTTACATTAGTATTTATTGCTAGTAGAAATATTAAGTGGCTCAGTTCTTCAGATAGCATCCATAGTTCCAATTCACTTCAGGAGGCATCTGTTATAGTCCTAATCTCTGAAAAGTAGGAGCAAAGTTAATTAAAAAATTACAATCTTAGATTAACCAAAATTTGCTTAGTTAGACTACAGCCTGATTACAGTAAAAGGAATATCCAATCAAGTAACTTAATAGATCTACTGGCTGTCAAGATGTTAAATTTCAGATTAAAACAGAGCTGCTGCTCACCTGTAGATTTAGGGAAATTAAACCTACTGAAACATTAAAATGTCCTATAAGTTCAAAAGTTGTAAGAACTCAGCCACAGATATACATTAAAGTGAATTCCTTTGAGATTTTTTTATTTCAGGTAATACCTGGATACTCTCACTTCCACCACTGTAATGGTGTAAATGGTTTTGTTGTCCGAAAAGCGGATTCGTGCCCGGCGTGCAAGTAACCAATTCCACACGCTCAGGAGAGATATTGTTTTATTCAGGCCTGGGTGCTCGGTGGACTTGCCACAAATCAAGCACACCTGGTCTAGTCACCTTTCTGTTTATATCCATGCTTCTCATACATAATTTAAATTTCCTTGTTACATATTCATTACATTTCCGAGAACTAATTATAATATTACATCATCTTAAACACATGCGCACTAAAGCCTTTAGGGTCTTCTTGGGGGTCTCGGGTGGTCTCTGGTGGTCGGCAGGGTAGTGAACTCTTCATGAGCTTATTTCCTCTTTTACCTTATAGGGTCGCAATTTGTCCCTAAGCCATGCTTGGACCACGTTTGTTTATAGTTTCCATAGCTCACTACCTCTAAGACACACAGCTTATAATTAATTACTACTCCACACAATTACAAACACACACCTGTTAGTTATCTAACTTCTAAGCAACAAATCTGCATTGTTTAAAATTACAGAAGCGAGCAATATAGAACCCACAACAAACTATCTATCACCATAGTGTTCTTAAATTAAAACACATACATCTTGATCTCCTCCAATCAAACACCCACTCACTAGCTTCATCATTCTGGTTTCTTATTAACTGGTCTTTTAACCCAGTTCTGGGTGAGGGCTATACACAGGATGATACCACTTTAAAAATTAATGTTGATTAAGATTAACATTAACAATTCCCCCCTTTGAGACTTACGATGTTAAGCATCATGAGTCTCATAATACTTATTTTCTACAAAAAGATACAAATTGAATCATACAACATGTAATCATAATTAAAATAACGATCCGTACCACAAACAAAAATAATTGTCTAAGCCAATTTAAATTTGGAAGCCACGAGAACAACCAAGAAAAATCTAATCCTTCCCGTTCTTTAAACCCATATGCCAAATCTTTTAATTGTTGAATTTTCTTCTCTACTAACTGTGAATTATCACTCAAATTAAAACAACACATTCCTTTAAATTCTTCACAACCATGATTGTGTCTTAAAAGTAAATAGTCAATTGCAGCCCTGTTTTCAAGGGTAGCTTCTCTTATTTGTGTCATTTCGGTACCAATAGCCGAAAGTGCTTGGGAGGTATAATTTATGTCTTTTACTAAAGCACAAGTAATCCGTTTTATGGTGTGATAATTCATAGCTACTCCAACTCCGGGTGCTAGGATAGCTGCAGCTGACATCTCACTTGAACTGTATAAAGTGACTCGCGAGTCACAATTCTCTGGTATCTGATGTACGCTCCTTTTAGTTCGTGCACCATGTTCTAAGTCCTTTTTGTCTATCAGCAGCGGAGCTATCCTCCCTATTGAACACGGACCTCCGGTCACATTCGCTGGAATATAGGAATATGCTATTCGTCCACACAACAAAAACCATCCAAGGGGTAATTTAGTATGAGCCCATGCATAACTCTGAAGTTGAGTGGAGTTACATCTCAAAGGAGGTTGTAAACGCGTTAAATTTTCACATTTAGAAGTGCAATTTATAAATTTAACACAATGCCCAGCTGGAAGCATTCCTCGCACCTTGACTCTTAACATCCCTCTCTCCTTAAATCTAGTTGTTTTTCCTAAACTATAAATGCTACGATAAGTTAATTTAATATCAAAACTTTGAAACATTGTATAATTCTTCATCAATTCCAATGGGGTTGGTACTCCTACCAAACAAGAACTATACATCCCTCCCACAGAATTCTCGGCTGAAATACAAAAGGAAGACATGTTGGTTACTTCTCGGGCTAAAAGTTCCCAGATATTTCGAATTCTATCCCATTTTGGTAACAAAAATTGAGAATCAATCTGACTGATCGTTATTATTAACAACAACACATTCCACATCTTCCCTCTCTCTCTGATTTAATTCTGTTCAATAATCAAATTGTTACACTAATTTAGCAGCATCTCCAGTATCTCATTGAACACGCCGCAAAGTTAACTTCAATGGTTCCTTAAATACAGATGTCCACAGTCCAGGTGGAATTTTCTTAATCCTCGTATAATGAATCCAAGAATCTATTCCTTCCAGTTTCACAGCAGTGTTTGTTGTTAACAGCACCTGGAAAGGTCCTTTCCACTTTTCTCCAAGAGGGTCGTCCTTCCACGTTCGCAAATAAACTTGATCCCCTGGATTAAATGAGTGTACTGGAAATTCAAGAGGTAAAGGTGTCTTCAAAAGGACATACTTATGCAAAGAATTCAACACCTTACTCAAAGATAAAAGATATTCAGTTAATACTTTTTCTCCTATTACATGCATTTGTTCTGATCCTCCTGTCAAATTAACACTATAAGGTTTTCCATATAAAATTTCAAATGGACTCACTTTTTCTTTAGCTCTAGGGGTCACCCTAATTCTCAACAAGGCAAGTGGTAAGGCTTCGATCCACTTCAATTGAGCTTCCTGACATATTTTAGAAATTTGTCTTTTCAATGTTTGATTCATCCTTTCCACCTGCCCACTAGATTGAGGTCTCCAAGGGGTATGGAGATCCCACTTAATCCCTAATGTCTTACTCATGTTTTTAACAACCTCTGCTACAAAATGTGGACCTCTGTCTGAGGATATTCCTAAAGGGACTCCAAACCTTGGAATTATTTCTTTCAACCAATGTTTTACAACCTCTTTTGCCTTGTTGGTTCGACACGGGAAAGCTTCCGGCCATCCAGAGAAGGTATCTACCAATATCAATAGATATCGGTATTGGTTACATCGCGGTAACTCTGAAAAATCTATTTGCCAATACTCACCGGAAGTTATGCCTCTTTTTACTTCTCCAGGAGGGGGTCGGATTTCTATTTTCGGATTGTTCCTAAGACAAATCTCACATTTATTACTCACACTTTTAGCAATCAATAACATTTTGGTTCCTATCGCCTATCGTCTTACTGATTCCACCATTGCCTCTGCTCCCATGTGTGTTTCAGCACGGGTTTTGACCATTAATTTCTTCATAATTTCAGGGGTTACTATACATTGTCCATGTGAAGTTATCCACCATCCTCGATCATTCTTCTTACAATGTAATAACATAGCTAATTTATTTTCTTTCTCATTATAATTTGGGGATTCCACCTGATTTTCTTTTGATGGAATTAAAACATAAATCATAGTATTTAATGCTACACGTTTAGCAGCCTCGTCTGCTTTTCGATTTCCTTGTATTACTTTTGAGTCCCCTTTTTGATGAGCTTTACAATGAATCACCGCAACTTCTTTAGGTTGCTGTACTGCTTCCAACAAATTCAAAATCTCGGTTCCGTATTTTATAGGGGTACCGCTAGCAGATAAAAGTCCTCGCTCCTTCCATATTGCTCCATGAGCATGCACAACTCCAAAAGCATATTTAGAATCTGTATAGATGTTAACTCTTTTACCTTTAGCCAAATTTAAGGCTTTTGTGAGGGCTATAATTTCTGCTTTCTGGGCGGATGTATTTGGAGGTAATGCTTTTACTTCTCGATCTTCAGTTAAAGTTACCACGGCATAACCAGCCCTCCTTTCTCCTTTTACAACAAAGCTGCTTCCATCAGTAAATAATTCTTCATCCGGAGAGGGACATCTTTCAGATCTGGCCTGCTGGCATACACCTGTTCGATAACTTGTAAACAATCATGGTTAAGATCACTCTCTTTTTCACTTGGCATTAAAGAGGCAGGATTTAAAATTGTACTCACTTTCAAAATGATGTCGTCTTGTTCCACTAACAAAGCCTGATATTGTAACAAACGACTAGGGGTTAGCCAATGATGTCCTTTTTGTTCCAGTACTGCAAGTACCGCATGCGGGACGTGAACCGTTATTTTCTGTCCCAATGTCAATTTTCTAGCTTCTTGAATGATGAGAACTGTTGCCGCAACTGCCCGCAAGCAGCTAGGCCATCCTGAGCTTACTTTATCTAATTGTTTGGGAAAGTAAGCCACTGGTCTTTTCCAGTCTCCCAAAAGTTGAGTCAAAACCCCCATAGCTACATGTCTCTTCTCATGCACAAATAGCTCAAAGGGTTTGGTCAGATTTGGAAGTCCTAAAGCTGGAGTTTTCATTAAAGTCTGTTTAATGTCATCAAAACTTTTTCGGCACTCTGGAGTCCATTCTAACAATTCTTCAGGGCCTTTGGTTGCCTCATACAGTGGTTTTGCCATCAAACCATAATTTGGAATCCAAAGGCGACACCATCCAGCCATTCCTAAAAATCCTCTCAACTCTCTTTTAGATTGAGGGGGTGCCATCCTGCAAATGGCTTCTTTTCCACCATTTCCCAATCTTCGCTGTCCTTGGGAAATCTCAAACCCCAAATAAATTACAGTTTGTTTTGCAATTTGTGCTTTCTTCTCTGACACCCTATACCCGGCCATTCCCAAAAAGTTTAGGAGGCTGACAGTCTTTTCTTTGCAGATTTCAATAGTATCTGCTCCCAATAGGATGTCATCAACATATTGAAGGAGGGTGATTTGATCTTCCTTACCGGACCACTGTTCCAGTTCCTTATTCAGAGCTGCTCCAAAGATGGTTGGGCTATTTTTAAACCCTTGTGGCAGCACGGTCCAGCAGAGCTGAGTCCTCCTCCCAGTCGACGGATCTTCCCATTCAAAAGCAAAAATCTTTTGGCTGTTTTCTTCCAGAGGTATACAAAAGAAAGCGTCTTTCAAATCTATAACAGAGAAATATGCATTTGATTCATTGATAGTTGTTAACAGCGTATATGGATTAGGGACTATTGGATGAATGTCCACCACTAACTGGTTTATTGCTCTTAAATCTTGGACCAGCCTATATCCTTGGTTATGCGGCTTTTTCACTGGAAGGACAGGAGTATTATA
The DNA here is from genome assembly GCF_964195595.1 of Calonectris borealis. Lineage (NCBI taxonomy): Eukaryota > Metazoa > Chordata > Aves > Procellariiformes > Procellariidae > Calonectris > Calonectris borealis. Next base: position 193,927 of record NW_027441500.1, on the reverse strand, counting down.
ATCAGATTGACATTCTCTTAAAAGTCCGTATTTAAGAAAATTATTTATTATTGGTTCCAAACCTTTTCTGGCTTCTATACTAATAGGATACTGTTTCTTTCTTACCGGTCGAGCTCCTGTTTTCAATTCAACTTTTACCGGTTCCACATTTTTCGCTCTTCCTGGTTTCTCTGTTGCCCAAACAAAAGGGTAAACTGCATCTTTAAGCTCTTCTGGAATTTCTTCAGATTCATCTGTGTTTGTCTGTAATAAATAAACTTGGGCTTGCCAGGCATTAGCTTCAGGAAAATGAACTTGGATTCTTCCTTTTTTAAAGTTGATTTGTGCTCCCAATTTATTCAATAAATCCCGTCCTAAGAGAGGCATGGTGCATTCCGGTATATATAAAAATTCATGCATCAGTGTTTTTCCTCCAATTTTACATTTTAAAGGTTTCAAAAAAGGCCTTATCTCCTTCTTTCCCGTGACCCCAACAATAGATACATTAAATTTACTCATTGGTCCTTTACATGTATTTATAACAGAATATTTTGCTCCAGTATCTACTAAAAAATCGACTACTTCATCTCCCAGCTTTACTGGAACCAGGGGCTCAGCTGGGAAAATATCATTTTCTACCCCCGGTCCCCATCATTCAGAATCTCCTCCCATCATAAGTAAATCAGCTTCAGGTGGTATCTGCTGTGACTGAGTCACGACTGCTCCTTTGTTCTCTGGACACTCACTCTTCCAGTGTCCCTGTTTCTTGCATACAGCACATTGATTGAATCCTAATGGGGTATATTGTTTAAACATATCTCTACCTCCTCTGCCTTTTCCTCTCAAATACCCTCTACCTCTACCTCTCAAATATCTTCTGCCTCTTCCTCCAGCTGATCCTTGGGCATTTACAAAAGCAGCTGCTAAAATAGCAGCTTTTTGTTTCCTATCTTTTATTTTTTCTTTTTCCTGATTTTTCTTTTCCTCCTCTTCCCTATTGTTATACACCTTATAAGCAATTTCAATTAGCTGTGATATAGTCATTCCTGTAATCCCATCCACTTTCTGCAATTTCTTTCGAATATCTGGAGCAGCTTGCCCTACAAACAAAGTAGTAAATATTGCTCTGTTCTCATCACTCTCAGGATGATCTAAGTCTGTCCATTTCCTAGCTGCCTCACATAATCGTTCATAAAAGGTGGATGGGTCCTCTGTTTTTCCCTGAATTATTTGAGTCAATTTCGCCAAATTCTTTGGGCGGGATATTCCATTCTTTACTCCATACAAAATTAATTGTTGATACTGTTTAATCATCAATTTCCCATCATTACTATTAGGATTCCAATTTGGGTCTTGAGTTGGCATAAAATGAGCAGGACCTTCTCTTGCATTTATTCTTTCATTTTCCATATTTGCTTTTTCTAATACTACCCTCTTTTCTTCAGGAGTAAACAAATTATTCAAAAGAATTTGAATATCTTTCCAATCTGGATTATGATTTTCAATAATTGTTCGAAAGGATCTATACACCTTTTCTGGATTCTCTCTGTATGATCCTGCTAACTCTTTCCAATTCATTAAATCAGAAGTTGTAAATGGTACTTTCACAAATACTGGCTCCCCCCTTGGGCCCACTGCCTGGCGAAGGGGTGCTAACAATACAGACCCTTGCTGGGTTCTAGTCCTGCCAGCTATCGGACTAAAAGTATTGCTTCCTCTTGCTTCGGTTTCAGAAGTTTCATTTTTACTTGGTGGTACTAACATTTGTGTATCCTCCTCTTCTTCTCCTAGTTTTAAACACCGTTTTCCTATGCTACATGCAGAACAACAATGCGCTTTTGGTTCCTTATTTTCCATCATCATCATCATCACCACATTAGAATCCGAATCTAAAAGCTTACATTTTTTCCGAATTTCATGATCATTTCTCAAAGAAAAAAACAAATCTACATAAGGTACCTCATCCCATTTTCCTTGTCTTCTACAAAATAACATTAACTGTAAAATAGTATTATATTGCAAGGTTCCCAATTCTGGCCATTTTTCCTCATCTTCCAATTTGTACATTGGCCACCATCTAGTCAATTAATTTATCCTTTCTCAAAGGATCACCCCCAAATTTTCCCCAGTGTTTAATGATGCATCCTAAGGGGGAACAAGGTGTTACTTTTGATGGTTGAGCTCCCATATCTTTACCAAAAAAGAACGTTCTTAACCACAACTTCATATACTCCAGTCGTCACCGTCAAACGCATATGAATATACCGGTTTACCCCTGGCGCCTACAACTTCATATACTCCAGTCGTCACTGTCAAACGCATATGAATATACCTCTTTACCTGTGGCCACAATTCCTTACCAAATGCATGCACAGTTTTATACTCCAGAACAATATCTCATTTACCTTAGCGTTGCACCGTTGAGTCGCTCACCTGCTCTGGTCGGGGAGAATACTCACGGAGTCCCCGATCAAAAGGTCGGTGCGCGCTGGAGTCCGGAGAGCAGAGTCTCCCCACCGAGAGCCGGCGAGTCGATCCGGGCAAGGCTTCACAGCAGTCCCACCTGGGTCGCCAAAAACTGTCGTCCGAAAAGCGGATTCGTGCCCGGCGTGCAAGTAACCAATTCCACACGCTCAGGAGAGATATTGTTTTATTCAGGCCTGGGTGCTCGGTGGACTTGCCACAAATCAAGCACACCTGGTCTAGTCACCTTTCTGTTTATATCCATGCTTCTCATACATAATTTAAATTTCCTTGTTACATATTCATTACATTTCCGAGAACTAATTATAATATTACATCATCTTAAACACATGCGCACTAAAGCCTTTAGGGTCTTCTTGGGGGTCTCGGGTGGTCTCTGGTGGTCGGCAGGGTAGTGAACTCTTCATGAGCTTATTTCCTCTTTTACCTTATAGGGTCGCAATTTGTCCCTAAGCCATGCTTGGACCACATTTGTTTATAGTTTCCATAGCTCACTACCTCTAAGACACACAGCTTATAATTAATTACTACTCCACACAATTACAAACACACACCTGTTAGTTATCTAACTTCTAAGCAACAAATCTGCATTGTTTAAAATTACAGAAGCGAGCAATATAGAACCCACAACAAACTATCTATCACCATAGTGTTCTTAAATTAAAACACATACATCTTGATCTCCTCCAATCAAACACCCACTCACTAGCTTCATCATTCTGGTTTCTTATTAACTGGTCTTTTAACCCAGTTCTGGGTGAGGGCTATACACAGGATGATACCACTTTAAAAATTAATGTTGATTAAGATTAACATTAACAATTCCCCCCTTTGAGACTTACGATGTTAAGCATCATGAGTCTCATAATACTTATTTTCTACAAAAAGATACAAATTGAATCATACAACATGTAATCATAATTAAAATAACGATCCGTACCACAAACAAAAATAATTGTCTAAGCCAATTTAAATTTGGAAGCCACGAGAACAACCAAGAAAAATCTAATCCTTCCCGTTCTTTAAACCCATATGCCAAATCTTTTAATTGTTGAATTTTCTTCTCTACTAACTGTGAATTATCACTCAAATTAAAACAACACATTCCTTTAAATTCTTCACAACCATGATTGTGTCTTAAAAGTAAATAGTCAATTGCAGCCCTGTTTTCAAGGGTAGCTTCTCTTATTTGTGTCATTTCGGTACCAATAGCCGAAAGTGCTTGGGAGGTATAATTTATGTCTTTTACTAAAGCACAAGTAATCCGTTTTATGGTGTGATAATTCATAGCTACTCCAACTCCGGGTGCTAGGATAGCTGCAGCTGACATCTCACTTGAACTGTATAAAGTGACTCGCGAGTCACAATTCTCTGGTATCTGATGTACGCTCCTTTTAGTTCGTGCACCATGTTCTAAGTCCTTTTTGTCTATCAGCAGCGGAGCTATCCTCCCTATTGAACACGGACCTCCGGTCACATTCGCTGGAATATAGGAATATGCTATTCGTCCACACAACAAAAACCATCCAAGGGGTAATTTAGTATGAGCCCATGCATAACTCTGAAGTTGAGTGGAGTTACATCTCAAAGGAGGTTGTAAACGCGTTAAATTTTCACATTTAGAAGTGCAATTTATAAATTTAACACAATGCCCAGCTGGAAGCATTCCTCGCACCTTGACTCTTAACATCCCTCTCTCCTTAAATCTAGTTGTTTTTCCTAAACTATAAATGCTACGATAAGTTAATTTAATATCAAAACTTTGAAACATTGTATAATTCTTCATCAATTCCAATGGGGTTGGTACTCCTACCAAACAAGAACTATACATCCCTCCCACAGAATTCTCGGCTGAAATACAAAAGGAAGACATGTTGGTTACTTCTCGGGCTAAAAGTTCCCAGATATTTCGATTTCTATCCCATTTTGGTAACAAAAATTGAGAATCAATCTGACTGATCGTTATTATTAACAACAACACATTCCACATCTTCCCTCTCTCTCTGATTTAATTCTGTTCAATAATCAAATTGTTACACTAATTTAGCAGCATCTCCAGTATCTCATTGAACACGCCGCAAAGTTAACTTCAATGGTTCCTTAAATACAGATGTCCACAGTCCAGGTGGAATTTTCTTAATCCTCGTATAATGAATCCAAGAATCTATTCCTTCCAGTTTCACAGCAGTGTTTGTTGTTAACAGCACCTGGAAAGGTCCTTTCCACTTTTCTCCAAGAGGGTCGTCCTTCCACGTTCGCAAATAAACTTGATCCCCTGGATTAAATGAGTGTACTGGAAATTCAAGAGGTAAAGGTGTCTTCAAAAGGACATACTTATGCAAAGAATTCAACACCTTACTCAAAGATAAAAGATATTCAGTTAATACTTTTTCTCCTATTACATGCATTTGTTCTGATCCTCCTGTCAAATTAACACTATAAGGTTTTCCATATAAAATTTCAAATGGACTCACTTTTTCTTTAGCTCTAGGGGTCACCCTAATTCTCAACAAGGCAAGTGGTAAGGCTTCGATCCACTTCAATTGAGCTTCCTGACATATTTTAGAAATTTGTCTTTTCAATGTTTGATTCATCCTTTCCACCTGCCCACTAGATTGAGGTCTCCAAGGGGTATGGAGATCCCACTTAATCCCTAATGTCTTACTCATGTTTTTAACAACCTCTGCTACAAAATGTGGACCTCTGTCTGAGGATATTCCTAAAGGGACTCCAAACCTTGGAATTATTTCTTTCAACAAATGTTTTACAACCCCTTTTGCCTTGTTGGTTCGACACGGGAAAGCTTCCGGCCATCCAGAGAAGGTATCTACCAATATCAATAGATATCGGTATTGGTTACATCGCGGTAACTCTGAAAAATCTATTTGCCAATACTCACCGGAAGTTATGCCTCTTTTTACCTCTCCAGGAGGGGGTCGGATTTCTATTTTCGGATTGTTCCTAAGACAAATCTCACATTTATTACTCACACTTTTAGCAATCAATAACATTTTGGTTCCTATCGCCTATCATCTTACTGATTCCACCATTGCCTCTGCTCCCATGTGTGTTTCAGCACGGGTTTTGACCATTAATTTCTTCATAATTTCAGGGGTTACTATACATTGTCCATGTGAAGTTATCCACCATCCTCGATCATTCTTCTTACAATGTAATAACATAGCTAATTTATTTTCTTTCTCATTATAATTTGGGGATTCCACCTGATTTTCTTTTGATGGAATTAAAACATAAATCATAGTATTTAATGCTACACGTTTAGCAGCCTCGTCTGCTTTTCGATTTCCTTGTATTACTTTTGAGTCCCCTTTTTGATGAGCTTTACAATGAATCACCGCAACTTCTTTAGGTTTCTGTACTGCTTCCAACAAATTCAAAATCTCGGTTCCGTATTTTATAGGGGTACCGCTAGCAGATAAAAGTCCTCGCTCCTTCCATATTGCTCCATGAGCATGCACAACTCCAAAAGCATATTTAGAATCTGTATAGATGTTAACTCTTTTACCTTTAGCCAAATTTAAGGCTTTTGTGAGGGCTATAATTTCTGCTTTCTGGGCGGATGTATTTGGAGGTAATGCTTTTACTTCTCGATCTTCAGTTAAAGTTACCACGGCATAACCAGCCCTCCTTTCTCCTTTTACAACAAAGCTGCTTCCATCAGTAAATAATTCTTCATCCGGAGTTTGGAGAGGGACATCTTTCAGATCTGGCCTGCTGGCATACACCTGTTCGATAACTTGTAAACAATCATGGTTAAGATCACTCTCTTTTTCACTTGGCATTAAAGAGGCAGGATTTAAAATTGTACTCACTTTCAAAATGATGTCGTCTTGTTCCACTAACAAAGCCTGATATTGTAACAAACGACTAGGGGTTAGCCAATGATGTCCTTTTTGTTCCAGTACCGCAAGTACCGCATGCGGGACGTGAACCGTTATTTTCTGTCCCAATGTCAATTTTCTAGCTTCTTGAATGATGAGAACTGTTGCCGCAACTGCCCGCAAGCAGCTAGGCCATCCTGAGCTTACTTTATCTAATTGTTTGGGAAAGTAAGCCACTGGTCTTTTCCAGTCTCCCAAAAGTTGAGTCAAAACCCCCATAGCTACATGTCTCTTCTCATGCACAAATAGCTCAAAGGGTTTGGTCAGATTTGGAAGTCCTAAAGCTGGAGTTTTCATTAAAGTCTGTTTAATGTCATCAAAACTTTTTCGGCACTCTGGAGTCCATTCTAACAATTCTTCAGGGCCTTTGGTTGCCTCATACAGTGGTTTTGCCATCAAACCATAATTTGGAATCCAAAGGCGACACCATCCAGCCATTCCTAAAAATCCTCTCAACTCTCTTTTAGATTGAGGGGGTGCCATCCTGCAAATGGCTTCTTTTCCACCATTTCCCAATCTTCGCTGTCCTTGGGAAATCTCAAACCCCAAATAAATTACAGTTTGTTTTGCAATTTGTGCTTTCTTCTCTGACACCCTATACCCGGCCATTCCCAAAAAGTTTAGGAGGCTGACAGTCTTTTCTTTGCAGATTTCAATAGTATCTGCTCCCAATAGGATGTCATCAACATATTGAAGGAGGGTGATTTGATCTTCCTTACCGGACCACTGTTCCAGTTCCTTATTCAGAGCTGCTCCAAAGATGGTTGGGCTATTTTTAAACCCTTGTGGCAGCACGGTCCAGCAGAGCTGAGTCCTCCTCCCAGTCGACGGATCTTCCCATTCAAAAGCAAAAATCTTTTGGCTGTTTTCTTCCAGAGGTATACAAAAGAAAGCGTCTTTCAAATCTATAACAGAGAAATATGCATTTGATTCATTGATAGTTGTTAACAGCGTATATGGATTAGGGACTATTGGATGAATGTCCACCACTAACTGGTTTATTGCTCTTAAATCTTGGACCAGCCTATATCCTTGGTTATGCGGCTTTTTCACTGGAAGGACAGGAATATTATAATCAGATTGACATTCTCTTAAAAGTCCGTATTTAAGAAAATTATTTATTATTGGTTCCAAACCTTTTCTGGCTTCTATACTAATAGGATACTGTTTCTTTCTTACCGGTCGAGCTCCTGTTTTCAATTCAACTTTTACCGGTTCCACATTTTTCGCTCTTCCTGGTTTCTCTGTTGCCCAAACAAAAGGGTAAACTGCATCTTTAAGCTCTTCTGGAATTTCTTCAGATTCATCTGTGTTTGTCTGTAATAAATAAACTTGGGCTTGCCAGGCATTAGCTTCAGGAAAATGAACTTGGATTCTTCCTTTTTTAAAGTTGATTTGTGCTCCCAATTTATTCAATAAATCCCGTCCTAAGAGAGGCATGGTGCATTCCGGTATATATAAAAATTCATGCATCAGTGTTTTTCCTCCAATTTTACATTTTAAAGGTTTCAAAAAAGGCCTTATCTCCTTCTTTCCCGTGACCCCAACAATAGATACATTAAATTTACTCATTGGTCCTTTACATGTATTTATAACAGAATATTTTGCTCCAGTATCTACTAAAAAAATCGACTACTTCATCTCCCAGCTTTACTGGAACCAGGGGCTCAGCTGGGAAAATATCATTTTCTACCCCCGGTCCCCATCATTCAGAATCTCCTCCCATCATAAGTAAATCAGCTTCAGGTGGTATCTGCTGTGACTGAGTCACGACTGCTCCTTTGTTCTCTGGACACTCACTCTTCCAGTGTCCCTGTTTCTTGCATACAGCACATTGATTAAATCCTAATGGGGTATATTGTTTAAACATATCTCTACCTCCTCTGCCTTTTCCTCTCAAATACCCTCTACCTCTACCTCTCAAATATCTTCTGCCTCTTCCTCCAGCTGATCCTTGGGCATTTACAAAAGCAGCTGCTAAAATAGCAGCTTTTTGTTTCCTATCTTTTATTTTTTCTTTTTCCTGATTTTTCTTTTCCTCCTCTTCCCTATTGTTATACACCTTATAAGCAATTTCAATTAGCTGTGATATAGTCATTCCTGTAATCCCATCCACTTTCTGCAATTTCTTTCGAATATCTGGAGCAGCTTGCCCTACAAACAAAGTAGTAAATATTGCTCTGTTCTCATCACTCTCAGGATGATCTAAGTCTGTCCATTTCCTAGCTGCCTCACATAATCGTTCATAAAAGGTGGATGGGTCCTCTGTTTTTCCCTGAATTATTTGAGTCAATTTCGCCAAATTCTTTGGGCGGGATATTCCATTCTTTACTCCATACAAAATTAATTGTTGATACCGTTTAATCATCAATTTCCCATCATTACTATTAGGATTCCAATTTGGGTCTTGAGTTGGCATAAAATGAGCGGGACCTTCTCTTGCATTTATTCTTTCATTTTCCATATTTGCTTTTTCTAATACTACCCTCTTTTCTTCAGGAGTAAACAAATTATTCAAAAGAATTTGAATATCTTTCCAATCTGGATTATGATTTTCAATAATTGTTCGAAAGGATCTATACACCTTTTCTGGATTCTCTCTGTATGATCCTGCTAACTCTTTCCAATTCATTAAATCAGAAGTTGTAAATGGTACTTTCACAAATACTGGCTCCCCCCTTGGGCCCACTGCCTGGCGAAGGGGTGCTAACAATACAGACCCTTGCTGGGTTCTAGTCCTGCCAGCTATCGGACTAAAAGTATTGCTTCCTCTTGCTTCGGTTTCAGAAGTTTCATTTTTACTTGGTGGTACTAACATTTGTGTATCCTCCTCTTCTTCTCCTAGTTTTAAACACCGTTTTCCTATGCTACATGCAGAACAACAATGCGCTTTTGGTTCCTTATTTTCCATCATCATCATCATCACCACATTAGAATCCGAATCTAAAAGCTTACATTTTTTCCGAATTTCATGATCATTTCTCAAAGAAAAAAACAAATCTACATAAGGTACCTCATCCCATTTTCCTTGTCTTCTACAAAATAACATTAACTGTAAAATAGTATTATATTGCAAGGTTCCCAATTCTGGCCATTTTTCCTCATCTTCCAATTTGTACATTGGCCACCATCTAGTCAATTAATTTATCCTTTCTCAAAGGATCACCCCCAAATTTTCCCCAGTGTTTAATGATGCATCCTAAGGGGGAACAAGGTGTTACTTTTGATGGTTGAGCTCCCATATCTTTACCAAAAAAGAACGTTCTTAACCACAACTTCATATACTCCAGTCGTCACCGTCAAACGCATATGAATATACCGGTTTACCCCTGGCGCCTACAACTTCATATACTCCAGTCGTCACTGTCAAACGCATATGAATATACCTCTTTACCTGTGGCCACAATTCCTTACCAAATGCATGCACAGTTTTATACTCCAGAACAATATCTCATTTACCTTAGCGTTGCACCGTTGAGTCGCTCACCTGCTCTGGTCGGGGAGAATACTCACGGAGTCCCCGATCAAAAGGTCGGTGCGCGCTGGAGTCCGGAGAGCAGAGTCTCCCCACCGAGAGCCGGCGAGTCGATCCGGGCAAGGCTTCACAGCAGTCCCACCTGGGTCGCCAAAAACTGTCGTCCGAAAAGCGGATTCGTGCCCGGCGTGCAAGTAACCAATTCCACACGCTCAGGAGAGATATTGTTTTATTCAGGCCTGGGTGCTCGGTGGACTTGCCACAAATCAAGCACACCTGGTCTAGTCACCTTTCTGTTTATATCCATGCTTCTCATACATAATTTAAATTTCCTTGTTACATATTCATTACATTTCCGAGAACTAATTATAATATTACATCATCTTAAACACATGCGCACTAAAGCCTTTAGGGTCTTCTTGGGGGTCTCGGGTGGTCTCTGGTGGTCGGCAGGGTAGTGAACTCTTCATGAGCTTATTTCCTCTTTTACCTTATAGGGTCGCAATTTGTCCCTAAGCCATGCTTGGACCACGTTTGTTTATAGTTTCCATAGCTCACTACCTCTAAGACACACAGCTTATAATTAATTACTACTCCACACAATTACAAACACACACCTGTTAGTTATCTAACTTCTAAGCAACAAATCTGCATTGTTTAAAATTACAGAAGCGAGCAATATAGAACCCACAACAAACTATCTATCACCATAGTGTTCTTAAATTAAAACACATACATCTTGATCTCCTCCAATCAAACACCCACTCACTAGCTTCATCATTCTGGTTTCTTATTAACTGGTCTTTTAACCCAGTTCTGGGTGAGGGCTATACACAGGATGATACCACTTTAAAAATTAATGTTGATTAAGATTAACATTAACAATTCCCCCCTTTGAGACTTACGATGTTAAGCATCATGAGTCTCATAATACTTATTTTCTACAAAAAGATACAAATTGAATCATACAACATGTAATCATAATTAAAATAACGATCCGTACCACAAACAAAAATAATTGTCTAAGCCAATTTAAATTTGGAAGCCACGAGAACAACCAAGAAAAATCTAATCCTTCCCGTTCTTTAAACCCATATGCCAAATCTTTTAATTGTTGAATTTTCTTCTCTACTAACTGTGAATTATCACTCAAATTAAAACAACACATTCCTTTAAATTCTTCACAACCATGATTGTGTCTTAAAAGTAAATAGTCAATTGCAGCCCTGTTTTCAAGGGTAGCTTCTCTTATTTGTGTCATTTCGGTACCAATAGCCGAAAGTGCTTGGGAGGTATAATTTATGTCTTTTACTAAAGCACAAGTAATCCGTTTTATGGTGTGATAATTCATAGCTACTCCAACTCCGGGTGCTAGGATAGCTGCAGCTGACATCTCACTTGAACTGTATAAAGTGACTCGCGAGTCACAATTCTCTGGTATCTGATGTACGCTCCTTTTAGTTCGTGCACCATGTTCTAAGTCCTTTTTGTCTATCAGCAGCGGAGCTATCCTCCCTATTGAACACGGACCTCCGGTCACATTCGCTGGAATATAGGAATATGCTATTCGTCCACACAACAAAAACCATCCAAGGGGTAATTTAGTATGAGCCCATGCATAACTCTGAAGTTGAGTGGAGTTACATCTCAAAGGAGGTTGTAAACGCGTTAAATTTTCACATTTAGAAGTGCAATTTATAAATTTAACACAATGCCCAGCTGGAAGCATTCCTCGCACCTTGACTCTTAACATCCCTCTCTCCTTAAATCTAGTTGTTTTTCCTAAACTATAAATGCTACGATAAGTTAATTTAATATCAAAACTTTGAAACATTGTATAATTCTTCATCAATTCCAATGGGGTTGGTACTCCTACCAAACAAGAACTATACATCCCTCCCACAGAATTCTCGGCTGAAATACAAAAGGAAGACATGTTGGTTACTTCTCGGGCTAAAAGTTCCCAGATATTTCGAATTCTATCCCATTTTGGTAACAAAAATTGAGAATCAATCTGACTGATCGTTATTATTAACAACAACACATTCCACATCTTCCCTCTCTCTCTGATTTAATTCTGTTCAATAATCAAATTGTTACACTAATTTAGCAGCATCTCCAGTATCTCATTGAACACGCCGCAAAGTTAACTTCAATGGTTCCTTAAATACAGATGTCCACAGTCCAGGTGGAATTTTCTTAATCCTCGTATAATGAATCCAAGAATCTATTCCTTCCAGTTTCACAGCAGTGTTTGTTGTTAACAGCACCTGGAAAGGTCCTTTCCACTTTTCTCCAAGAGGGTCGTCCTTCCACGTTCGCAAATAAACTTGATCCCCTGGATTAAATGAGTGTACTGGAAATTCAAGAGGTAAAGGTGTCTTCAAAAGGACATACTTATGCAAAGAATTCAACACCTTACTCAAAGATAAAAGATATTCAGTTAATACTTTTTCTCCTATTACATGCATTTGTTCTGATCCTCCTGTCAAATTAACACTATAAGGTTTTCCATATAAAATTTCAAATGGACTCACTTTTTCTTTAGCTCTAGGGGTCACCCTAATTCTCAACAAGGCAAGTGGTAAGGCTTCGATCCACTTCAATTGAGCTTCCTGACATATTTTAGAAATTTGTCTTTTCAATGTTTGATTCATCCTTTCCACCTGCCCACTAGATTGAGGTCTCCAAGGGGTATGGAGATCCCACTTAATCCCTAATGTCTTACTCATGTTTTTAACAACCTCTGCTACAAAATGTGGACCTCTGTCTGAGGATATTCCTAAAGGGACTCCAAACCTTGGAATTATTTCTTTCAACCAATGTTTTACAACCTCTTTTGCCTTGTTGGTTCGACACGGGAAAGCTTCCGGCCATCCAGAGAAGGTATCTACCAATATCAATAGATATCGGTATTGGTTACATCGCGGTAACTCTGAAAAATCTATTTGCCAATACTCACCGGAAGTTATGCCTCTTTTTACTTCTCCAGGAGGGGGTCGGATTTCTATTTTCGGATTGTTCCTAAGACAAATCTCACATTTATTACTCACACTTTTAGCAATCAATAACATTTTGGTTCCTATCGCCTATCGTCTTACTGATTCCACCATTGCCTCTGCTCCCATGTGTGTTTCAGCACGGGTTTTGACCATTAATTTCTTCATAATTTCAGGGGTTACTATACATTGTCCATGTGAAGTTATCCACCATCCTCGATCATTCTTCTTACAATGTAATAACATAGCTAATTTATTTTCTTTCTCATTATAATTTGGGGATTCCACCTGATTTTCTTTTGATGGAATTAAAACATAAATCATAGTATTTAATGCTACACGTTTAGCAGCCTCGTCTGCTTTTCGATTTCCTTGTATTACTTTTGAGTCCCCTTTTTGATGAGCTTTACAATGAATCACCGCAACTTCTTTAGGTTGCTGTACTGCTTCCAACAAATTCAAAATCTCGGTTCCGTATTTTATAGGGGTACCGCTAGCAGATAAAAGTCCTCGCTCCTTCCATATTGCTCCATGAGCATGCACAACTCCAAAAGCATATTTAGAATCTGTATAGATGTTAACTCTTTTACCTTTAGCCAAATTTAAGGCTTTTGTGAGGGCTATAATTTCTGCTTTCTGGGCGGATGTATTTGGAGGTAATGCTTTTACTTCTCGATCTTCAGTTAAAGTTACCACGGCATAACCAGCCCTCCTTTCTCCTTTTACAACAAAGCTGCTTCCATCAGTAAATAATTCTTCATCCGGAGTTTGGAGAGGGACATCTTTCAGATCTGGCCTGCTGGCATACACCTGTTCGATAACTTGTAAACAATCATGGTTAAGATCACTCTCTTTTTCACTTGGCATTAAAGAGGCAGGATTTAAAATTGTACTCACTTTCAAAATGATGTCGTCTTGTTCCACTAACAAAGCCTGATATTGTAACAAACGACTAGGGGTTAGCCAATGATGTCCTTTTTGTTCCAGTACCGCAAGTACCGCATGCGGGACGTGAACCGTTATTTTCTGTCCCAATGTCAATTTTCTAGCTTCTTGAATGATGAGAACTGTTGCCGCAACTGCCCGCAAGCAGCTAGGCCATCCTGAGCTTACTTTATCTAATTGTTTGGGAAAGTAAGCCACTGGTCTTTTCCAGTCTCCCAAAAGTTGAGTCAAAACCCCCATAGCTACATGTCTCTTCTCATGCACAAATAGCTCAAAGGGTTTGGTCAGATTTGGAAGTCCTAAAGCTGGAGTTTTCATTAAAGTCTGTTTAATGTCATCAAAACTTTTTCGGCACTCTGGAGTCCATTCTAACAATTCTTCAGGGCCTTTGGTTGCCTCATACAGTGGTTTTGCCATCAAACCATAATTTGGAATCCAAAGGCGACACCATCCAGCCATTCCTAAAAATCCTCTCAACTCTCTTTTAGATTGAGGGGGTGCCATCCTGCAAATGGCTTCTTTTCCACCATTTCCCAATCTTCGCTGTCCTTGGGAAATCTCAAACCCCAAATAAATTACAGTTTGTTTTGCAATTTGTGCTTTCTTCTCTGACACCCTATACCCGGCCATTCCCAAAAAGTTTAGGAGGCTGACAGTCTTTTCTTTGCAGATTTCAATAGTATCTGCTCCCAATAGGATGTCATCAACATATTGAAGGAGGGTGATTTGATCTTCCTTACCGGACCACTGTTCCAGTTCCTTATTCAGAGCTGCTCCAAAGATGGTTGGGCTATTTTTAAACCCTTGTGGCAGCACGGTCCAGCAGAGCTGAGTCCTCCTCCCAGTCGACGGATCTTCCCATTCAAAAGCAAAAATCTTTTGGCTGTTTTCTTCCAGAGGTATACAAAAGAAAGCGTCTTTCAAATCTATAACAGAGAAATATGCATTTGATTCATTGATAGTTGTTAACAGCGTATATGGATTAGGGACTATTGGATGAATGTCCACCACTAACTGGTTTATTGCTCTTAAATCTTGGACCAGCCTATATCCTTGGTTATGCGGCTTTTTCACTGGAAGGACAGGAGTATTATAATCAGATTGACATTCTCTTAAAAGTCCGTATTTAAGAAAATTATTTATTATTGGTTCCAAACCTTTTCTGGCTTCTATACTAATAGGATACTGTTTCTTTCTTACCGGTCGAGCTCCTGTTTTCAATTCAACTTTTACCGGTTCCACATTTTTCGCTCTTCCTGGTTTCTCTGTTGCCCAAACAAAAGGGTAAACTGCATCTTTAAGCTCTTCTGGAATTTCTTCAGATTCATCTGTGTTTGTCTGTAATAAATAAACTTGGGCTTGCCAGGCATTAGCTTCAGGAAAATGAACTTGGATTCTTCCTTTTTTAAAGTTGATTTGTGCTCCCAATTTATTCAATAAATCCCGTCCTAAGAGAGGCATGGTGCATTCCGGTATATATAAAAATTCATGCATCAGTGTTTTTCCTCCAATTTTACATTTTAAAGGTTTCAAAAAAGGCCTTATCTCCTTCTTTCCCGTGACCCCAACAATAGATACATTAAATTTACTCATTGGTCCTTTACATGTATTTATAACAGAATATTTTGCTCCAGTATCTACTAAAAAATCGACTACTTCATCTCCCAGCTTTACTGGAACCAGGGGCTCAGCTGGGAAAATATCATTTTCTACCCCCGGTCCCCATCATTCAGAATCTCCTCCCATCATAAGTAAATCAGCTTCAGGTGGTATCTGCTGTGACTGAGTCACGACTGCTCCTTTGTTCTCTGGACACTCACTCTTCCAGTGTCCCTGTTTCTTGCATACAGCACATTGATTGAATCCTAATGGGGTATATTGTTTAAACATATCTCTACCTCCTCTGCCTTTTCCTCTCAAATACCCTCTACCTCTACCTCTCAAATATCTTCTGCCTCTTCCTCCAGCTGATCCTTGGGCATTTACAAAAGCAGCTGCTAAAATAGCAGCTTTTTGTTTCCTATCTTTTATTTTTTCTTTTTCCTGATTTTTCTTTTCCTCCTCTTCCCTATTGTTATACACCTTATAAGCAATTTCAATTAGCTGTGATATAGTCATTCCTGTAATCCCATCCACTTTCTGCAATTTCTTTCGAATATCTGGAGCAGCTTGCCCTACAAACAAAGTAGTAAATATTGCTCTGTTCTCATCACTCTCAGGATGATCTAAGTCTGTCCATTTCCTAGCTGCCTCACATAATCGTTCATAAAAGGTGGATGGGTCCTCTGTTTTTCCCTGAATTATTTGAGTCAATTTCGCCAAATTCTTTGGGCGGGATATTCCATTCTTTACTCCATACAAAATTAATTGTTGATACTGTTTAATCATCAATTTCCCATCATTACTATTAGGATTCCAATTTGGGTCTTGAGTTGGCATAAAATGAGCAGGACCTTCTCTTGCATTTATTCTTTCATTTTCCATATTTGCTTTTTCTAATACTACCCTCTTTTCTTCAGGAGTAAACAAATTATTCAAAAGAATTTGAATATCTTTCCAATCTGGATTATGATTTTCAATAATTGTTCGAAAGGATCTATACACCTTTTCTGGATTCTCTCTGTATGATCCTGCTAACTCTTTCCAATTCATTAAATCAGAAGTTGTAAATGGTACTTTCACAAATACTGGCTCCCCCCTTGGGCCCACTGCCTGGCGAAGGGGTGCTAACAATACAGACCCTTGCTGGGTTCTAGTCCTGCCAGCTATCGGACTAAAAGTATTGCTTCCTCTTGCTTCGGTTTCAGAAGTTTCATTTTTACTTGGTGGTACTAACATTTGTGTATCCTCCTCTTCTTCTCCTAGTTTTAAACACCGTTTTCCTATGCTACATGCAGAACAACAATGCGCTTTTGGTTCCTTATTTTCCATCATCATCATCATCACCACATTAGAATCCGAATCTAAAAGCTTACATTTTTTCCGAATTTCATGATCATTTCTCAAAGAAAAAAACAAATCTACATAAGGTACCTCATCCCATTTTCCTTGTCTTCTACAAAATAACATTAACTGTAAAATAGTATTATATTGCAAGGTTCCCAATTCTGGCCATTTTTCCTCATCTTCCAATTTGTACATTGGCCACCATCTAGTCAATTAATTTATCCTTTCTCAAAGGATCACCCCCAAATTTTCCCCAGTGTTTAATGATGCATCCTAAGGGGGAACAAGGTGTTACTTTTGATGGTTGAGCTCCCATATCTTTACCAAAAAAGAACGTTCTTAACCACAACTTCATATACTCCAGTCGTCACCGTCAAACGCATATGAATATACCGGTTTACCCCTGGCGCCTACAACTTCATATACTCCAGTCGTCACTGTCAAACGCATATGAATATACCTCTTTACCTGTGGCCACAATTCCTTACCAAATGCATGCACAGTTTTATACTCCAGAACAATATCTCATTTACCTTAGCGTTGCACCGTTGAGTCGCTCACCTGCTCTGGTCGGGGAGAATACTCACGGAGTCCCCGATCAAAAGGTCGGTGCGCGCTGGAGTCCGGAGAGCAGAGTCTCCCCACCGAGAGCCGGCGAGTCGATCCGGGCAAGGCTTCACAGCAGTCCCACCTGGGTCGCCAAAAACTGTCGTCCGAAAAGCGGATTCGTGCCCGGCGTGCAAGTAACCAATTCCACACGCTCAGGAGAGATATTGTTTTATTCAGGCCTGGGTGCTCGGTGGACTTGCCACAAATCAAGCACACCTGGTCTAGTCACCTTTCTGTTTATATCCATGCTTCTCATACATAATTTAAATTTCCTTGTTACATATTCATTACATTTCCGAGAACTAATTATAATATTACATCATCTTAAACACATGCGCACTAAAGCCTTTAGGGTCTTCTTGGGGGTCTCGGGTGGTCTCTGGTGGTCGGCAGGGTAGTGAACTCTTCATGAGCTTATTTCCTCTTTTACCTTATAGGGTCGCAATTTGTCCCTAAGCCATGCTTGGACCACATTTGTTTATAGTTTCCATAGCTCACTACCTCTAAGACACACAGCTTATAATTAATTACTACTCCACACAATTACAAACACACACCTGTTAGTTATCTAACTTCTAAGCAACAAATCTGCATTGTTTAAAATTACAGAAGCGAGCAATATAGAACCCACAACAAACTATCTATCACCATAGTGTTCTTAAATTAAAACACATACATCTTGATCTCCTCCAATCAAACACCCACTCACTAGCTTCATCATTCTGGTTTCTTATTAACTGGTCTTTTAACCCAGTTCTGGGTGAGGGCTATACACAGGATGATACCACTTTAAAAATTAATGTTGATTAAGATTAACATTAACAATTCCCCCCTTTGAGACTTACGATGTTAAGCATCATGAGTCTCATAATACTTATTTTCTACAAAAAGATACAAATTGAATCATACAACATGTAATCATAATTAAAATAACGATCCGTACCACAAACAAAAATAATTGTCTAAGCCAATTTAAATTTGGAAGCCACGAGAACAACCAAGAAAAATCTAATCCTTCCCGTTCTTTAAACCCATATGCCAAATCTTTTAATTGTTGAATTTTCTTCTCTACTAACTGTGAATTATCACTCAAATTAAAACAACACATTCCTTTAAATTCTTCACAACCATGATTGTGTCTTAAAAGTAAATAGTCAATTGCAGCCCTGTTTTCAAGGGTAGCTTCTCTTATTTGTGTCATTTCGGTACCAATAGCCGAAAGTGCTTGGGAGGTATAATTTATGTCTTTTACTAAAGCACAAGTAATCCGTTTTATGGTGTGATAATTCATAGCTACTCCAACTCCGGGTGCTAGGATAGCTGCAGCTGACATCTCACTTGAACTGTATAAAGTGACTCGCGAGTCACAATTCTCTGGTATCTGATGTACGCTCCTTTTAGTTCGTGCACCATGTTCTAAGTCCTTTTTGTCTATCAGCAGCGGAGCTATCCTCCCTATTGAACACGGACCTCCGGTCACATTCGCTGGAATATAGGAATATGCTATTCGTCCACACAACAAAAACCATCCAAGGGGTAATTTAGTATGAGCCCATGCATAACTCTGAAGTTGAGTGGAGTTACATCTCAAAGGAGGTTGTAAACGCGTTAAATTTTCACATTTAGAAGTGCAATTTATAAATTTAACACAATGCCCAGCTGGAAGCATTCCTCGCACCTTGACTCTTAACATCCCTCTCTCCTTAAATCTAGTTGTTTTTCCTAAACTATAAATGCTACGATAAGTTAATTTAATATCAAAACTTTGAAACATTGTATAATTCTTCATCAATTCCAATGGGGTTGGTACTCCTACCAAACAAGAACTATACATCCCTCCCACAGAATTCTCGGCTGAAATACAAAAGGAAGACATGTTGGTTACTTCTCGGGCTAAAAGTTCCCAGATATTTCGATTTCTATCCCATTTTGGTAACAAAAATTGAGAATCAATCTGACTGATCGTTATTATTAACAACAACACATTCCACATCTTCCCTCTCTCTCTGATTTAATTCTGTTCAATAATCAAATTGTTACACTAATTTAGCAGCATCTCCAGTATCTCATTGAACACGCCGCAAAGTTAACTTCAATGGTTCCTTAAATACAGATGTCCACAGTCCAGGTGGAATTTTCTTAATCCTCGTATAATGAATCCAAGAATCTATTCCTTCCAGTTTCACAGCAGTGTTTGTTGTTAACAGCACCTGGAAAGGTCCTTTCCACTTTTCTCCAAGAGGGTCGTCCTTCCACGTTCGCAAATAAACTTGATCCCCTGGATTAAATGAGTGTACTGGAAATTCAAGAGGTAAAGGTGTCTTCAAAAGGACATACTTATGCAAAGAATTCAACACCTTACTCAAAGATAAAAGATATTCAGTTAATACTTTTTCTCCTATTACATGCATTTGTTCTGATCCTCCTGTCAAATTAACACTATAAGGTTTTCCATATAAAATTTCAAATGGACTCACTTTTTCTTTAGCTCTAGGGGTCACCCTAATTCTCAACAAGGCAAGTGGTAAGGCTTCGATCCACTTCAATTGAGCTTCCTGACATATTTTAGAAATTTGTCTTTTCAATGTTTGATTCATCCTTTCCACCTGCCCACTAGATTGAGGTCTCCAAGGGGTATGGAGATCCCACTTAATCCCTAATGTCTTACTCATGTTTTTAACAACCTCTGCTACAAAATGTGGACCTCTGTCTGAGGATATTCCTAAAGGGACTCCAAACCTTGGAATTATTTCTTTCAACAAATGTTTTACAACCCCTTTTGCCTTGTTGGTTCGACACGGGAAAGCTTCCGGCCATCCAGAGAAGGTATCTACCAATATCAATAGATATCGGTATTGGTTACATCGCGGTAACTCTGAAAAATCTATTTGCCAATACTCACCGGAAGTTATGCCTCTTTTTACCTCTCCAGGAGGGGGTCGGATTTCTATTTTCGGATTGTTCCTAAGACAAATCTCACATTTATTACTCACACTTTTAGCAATCAATAACATTTTGGTTCCTATCGCCTATCATCTTACTGATTCCACCATTGCCTCTGCTCCCATGTGTGTTTCAGCACGGGTTTTGACCATTAATTTCTTCATAATTTCAGGGGTTACTATACATTGTCCATGTGAAGTTATCCACCATCCTCGATCATTCTTCTTACAATGTAATAACATAGCTAATTTATTTTCTTTCTCATTATAATTTGGGGATTCCACCTGATTTTCTTTTGATGGAATTAAAACATAAATCATAGTATTTAATGCTACACGTTTAGCAGCCTCGTCTGCTTTTCGATTTCCTTGTATTACTTTTGAGTCCCCTTTTTGATGAGCTTTACAATGAATCACCGCAACTTCTTTAGGTTTCTGTACTGCTTCCAACAAATTCAAAATCTCGGTTCCGTATTTTATAGGGGTACCGCTAGCAGATAAAAGTCCTCGCTCCTTCCATATTGCTCCATGAGCATGCACAACTCCAAAAGCATATTTAGAATCTGTATAGATGTTAACTCTTTTACCTTTAGCCAAATTTAAGGCTTTTGTGAGGGCTATAATTTCTGCTTTCTGGGCGGATGTATTTGGAGGTAATGCTTTTACTTCTCGATCTTCAGTTAAAGTTACCACGGCATAACCAGCCCTCCTTTCTCCTTTTACAACAAAGCTGCTTCCATCAGTAAATAATTCTTCATCCGGAGTTTGGAGAGGGACATCTTTCAGATCTGGCCTGCTGGCATACACCTGTTCGATAACTTGTAAACAATCATGGTTAAGATCACTCTCTTTTTCACTTGGCATTAAAGAGGCAGGATTTAAAATTGTACTCACTTTCAAAATGATGTCGTCTTGTTCCACTAACAAAGCCTGATATTGTAACAAACGACTAGGGGTTAGCCAATGATGTCCTTTTTGTTCCAGTACCGCAAGTACCGCATGCGGGACGTGAACCGTTATTTTCTGTCCCAATGTCAATTTTCTAGCTTCTTGAATGATGAGAACTGTTGCCGCAACTGCCCGCAAGCAGCTAGGCCATCCTGAGCTTACTTTATCTAATTGTTTGGGAAAGTAAGCCACTGGTCTTTTCCAGTCTCCCAAAAGTTGAGTCAAAACCCCCATAGCTACATGTCTCTTCTCATGCACAAATAGCTCAAAGGGTTTGGTCAGATTTGGAAGTCCTAAAGCTGGAGTTTTCATTAAAGTCTGTTTAATGTCATCAAAACTTTTTCGGCACTCTGGAGTCCATTCTAACAATTCTTCAGGGCCTTTGGTTGCCTCATACAGTGGTTTTGCCATCAAACCATAATTTGGAATCCAAAGGCGACACCATCCAGCCATTCCTAAAAATCCTCTCAACTCTCTTTTAGATTGAGGGGGTGCCATCCTGCAAATGGCTTCTTTTCCACCATTTCCCAATCTTCGCTGTCCTTGGGAAATCTCAAACCCCAAATAAATTACAGTTTGTTTTGCAATTTGTGCTTTCTTCTCTGACACCCTATACCCGGCCATTCCCAAAAAGTTTAGGAGGCTGACAGTCTTTTCTTTGCAGATTTCAATAGTATCTGCTCCCAATAGGATGTCATCAACATATTGAAGGAGGGTGATTTGATCTTCCTTACCGGACCACTGTTCCAGTTCCTTATTCAGAGCTGCTCCAAAGATGGTTGGGCTATTTTTAAACCCTTGTGGCAGCACGGTCCAGCAGAGCTGAGTCCTCCTCCCAGTCGACGGATCTTCCCATTCAAAAGCAAAAATCTTTTGGCTGTTTTCTTCCAGAGGTATACAAAAGAAAGCGTCTTTCAAATCTATAACAGAGAAATATGCATTTGATTCATTGATAGTTGTTAACAGCGTATATGGATTAGGGACTATTGGATGAATGTCCACCACTAACTGGTTTATTGCTCTTAAATCTTGGACCAGCCTATATCCTTGGTTATGCGGCTTTTTCACTGGAAGGACAGGAATATTATAATCAGATTGACATTCTCTTAAAAGTCCGTATTTAAGAAAATTATTTATTATTGGTTCCAAACCTTTTCTGGCTTCTATACTAATAGGATACTGTTTCTTTCTTACCGGTCGAGCTCCTGTTTTCAATTCAACTTTTACCGGTTCCACATTTTTCGCTCTTCCTGGTTTCTCTGTTGCCCAAACAAAAGGGTAAACTGCATCTTTAAGCTCTTCTGGAATTTCTTCAGATTCATCTGTGTTTGTCTGTAATAAATAAACTTGGGCTTGCCAGGCATTAGCTTCAGGAAAATGAACTTGGATTCTTCCTTTTTTAAAGTTGATTTGTGCTCCCAATTTATTCAATAAATCCCGTCCTAAGAGAGGCATGGTGCATTCCGGTATATATAAAAATTCATGCATCAGTGTTTTTCCTCCAATTTTACATTTTAAAGGTTTCAAAAAAGGCCTTATCTCCTTCTTTCCCGTGACCCCAACAATAGATACATTAAATTTACTCATTGGTCCTTTACATGTATTTATAACAGAATATTTTGCTCCAGTATCTACTAAAAAAATCGACTACTTCATCTCCCAGCTTTACTGGAACCAGGGGCTCAGCTGGGAAAATATCATTTTCTACCCCCGGTCCCCATCATTCAGAATCTCCTCCCATCATAAGTAAATCAGCTTCAGGTGGTATCTGCTGTGACTGAGTCACGACTGCTCCTTTGTTCTCTGGACACTCACTCTTCCAGTGTCCCTGTTTCTTGCATACAGCACATTGATTAAATCCTAATGGGGTATATTGTTTAAACATATCTCTACCTCCTCTGCCTTTTCCTCTCAAATACCCTCTACCTCTACCTCTCAAATATCTTCTGCCTCTTCCTCCAGCTGATCCTTGGGCATTTACAAAAGCAGCTGCTAAAATAGCAGCTTTTTGTTTCCTATCTTTTATTTTTTCTTTTTCCTGATTTTTCTTTTCCTCCTCTTCCCTATTGTTATACACCTTATAAGCAATTTCAATTAGCTGTGATATAGTCATTCCTGTAATCCCATCCACTTTCTGCAATTTCTTTCGAATATCTGGAGCAGCTTGCCCTACAAACAAAGTAGTAAATATTGCTCTGTTCTCATCACTCTCAGGATGATCTAAGTCTGTCCATTTCCTAGCTGCCTCACATAATCGTTCATAAAAGGTGGATGGGTCCTCTGTTTTTCCCTGAATTATTTGAGTCAATTTCGCCAAATTCTTTGGGCGGGATATTCCATTCTTTACTCCATACAAAATTAATTGTTGATACCGTTTAATCATCAATTTCCCATCATTACTATTAGGATTCCAATTTGGGTCTTGAGTTGGCATAAAATGAGCGGGACCTTCTCTTGCATTTATTCTTTCATTTTCCATATTTGCTTTTTCTAATACTACCCTCTTTTCTTCAGGAGTAAACAAATTATTCAAAAGAATTTGAATATCTTTCCAATCTGGATTATGATTTTCAATAATTGTTCGAAAGGATCTATACACCTTTTCTGGATTCTCTCTGTATGATCCTGCTAACTCTTTCCAATTCATTAAATCAGAAGTTGTAAATGGTACTTTCACAAATACTGGCTCCCCCCTTGGGCCCACTGCCTGGCGAAGGGGTGCTAACAATACAGACCCTTGCTGGGTTCTAGTCCTGCCAGCTATCGGACTAAAAGTATTGCTTCCTCTTGCTTCGGTTTCAGAAGTTTCATTTTTACTTGGTGGTACTAACATTTGTGTATCCTCCTCTTCTTCTCCTAGTTTTAAACACCGTTTTCCTATGCTACATGCAGAACAACAATGCGCTTTTGGTTCCTTATTTTCCATCATCATCATCATCACCACATTAGAATCCGAATCTAAAAGCTTACATTTTTTCCGAATTTCATGATCATTTCTCAAAGAAAAAAACAAATCTACATAAGGTACCTCATCCCATTTTCCTTGTCTTCTACAAAATAACATTAACTGTAAAATAGTATTATATTGCAAGGTTCCCAATTCTGGCCATTTTTCCTCATCTTCCAATTTGTACATTGGCCACCATCTAGTCAATTAATTAATCCTTTCTCAAAGGATCACCCCCAAATTTTCCCCAGTGTTTAATGATGCATCCTAAGGGGGAACAAGGTGTTACTTTTGATGGTTGAGCTCCCATATCTTTACCAAAAAAGAACGTTCTTAACCACAACTTCATATACTCCAGTCGTCACCGTCAAACGCATATGAATATACCGGTTTACCCCTGGCGCCTACAACTTCATATACTCCAGTCGTCACTGTCAAACGCATATGAATATACCTCTTTACCTGTGGCCACAATTCCTTACCAAATGCATGCACAGTTTTATACTCCAGAACAATATCTCATTTACCTTAGCGTTGCACCGTTGAGTCGCTCACCTGCTCTGGTCGGGGAGAATACTCACGGAGTCCCCGATCAAAAGGTCGGTGCGCGCTGGAGTCCGGAGAGCAGAGTCTCCCCACCGAGAGCCGGCGAGTCGATCCGGGCAAGGCTTCACAGCAGTCCCACCTGGGTCGCCAAAAACTGTCGTCCGAAAAGCGGATTCGTGCCCGGCGTGCAAGTAACCAATTCCACACGCTCAGGAGAGATATTGTTTTATTCAGGCCTGGGTGCTCGGTGGACTTGCCACAAATCAAGCACACCTGGTCTAGTCACCTTTCTGTTTATATCCATGCTTCTCGTACATAATTTAAATTTCCTTGTTACATATTCATTACATTTCCGAGAACTAATTATAATATTACATCATCTTAAACACATGCGCACTAAAGCCTTTAGGGTCTTCTTGGGGGTCTCGGGTGGTCTCTGGTGGTCGGCAGGGTAGTGAACTCTTCATGAGCTTATTTCCTCTTTTACCTTATAGGGTCGCAATTTGTCCCTAAGCCATGCTTGGACCACGTTTGTTTATAGTTTCCATAGCTCACTACCTCTAAGACACACAGCTTATAATTAATTACTACTCCACACAATTACAAACACACACCTGTTAGTTATCTAACTTCTAAGCAACAAATCTGCATTGTTTAAAATTACAGAAGCGAGCAATATAGAACCCACAACAAACTATCTATCACCATAGTGTTCTTAAATTAAAACACATACATCTTGATCTCCTCCAATCAAACACCCACTCACTAGCTTCATCATTCTGGTTTCTTATTAACTGGTCTTTTAACCCAGTTCTGGGTGAGGGCTATACACAGGATGATACCACTTTAAAAATTAATGTTGATTAAGATTAACATTAACAATTCCCCCCTTTGAGACTTACGATGTTAAGCATCATGAGTCTCATAATACTTATTTTCTACAAAAAGATACAAATTGAATCATACAACATGTAATCATAATTAAAATAACGATCCGTACCACAAACAAAAATAATTGTCTAAGCCAATTTAAATTTGGAAGCCACGAGAACAACCAAGAAAAATCTAATCCTTCCCGTTCTTTAAACCCATATGCCAAATCTTTTAATTGTTGAATTTTCTTCTCTACTAACTGTGAATTATCACTCAAATTAAAACAACACATTCCTTTAAATTCTTCACAACCATGATTGTGTCTTAAAAGTAAATAGTCAATTGCAGCCCTGTTTTCAAGGGTAGCTTCTCTTATTTGTGTCATTTCGGTACCAATAGCCGAAAGTGCTTGGGAGGTATAATTTATGTCTTTTACTAAAGCACAAGTAATCCGTTTTATGGTGTGATAATTCATAGCTACTCCAACTCCGGGTGCTAGGATAGCTGCAGCTGACATCTCACTTGAACTGTATAAAGTGACTCGCGAGTCACAATTCTCTGGTATCTGATGTACGCTCCTTTTAGTTCGTGCACCATGTTCTAAGTCCTTTTTGTCTATCAGCAGCGGAGCTATCCTCCCTATTGAACACGGACCTCCGGTCACATTCGCTGGAATATAGGAATATGCTATTCGTCCACACAACAAAAACCATCCAAGGGGTAATTTAGTATGAGCCCATGCATAACTCTGAAGTTGAGTGGAGTTACATCTCAAAGGAGGTTGTAAACGCGTTAAATTTTCACATTTAGAAGTGCAATTTATAAATTTAACACAATGCCCAGCTGGAAGCATTCCTCGCACCTTGACTCTTAACATCCCTCTCTCCTTAAATCTAGTTGTTTTTCCTAAACTATAAATGCTACGATAAGTTAATTTAATATCAAAACTTTGAAACATTGTATAATTCTTCATCAATTCCAATGGGGTTGGTACTCCTACCAAACAAGAACTATACATCCCTCCCACAGAATTCTCGGCTGAAATACAAAAGGAAGACATGTTGGTTACTTCTCGGGCTAAAAGTTCCCAGATATTTCGAATTCTATCCCATTTTGGTAACAAAAATTGAGAATCAATCTGACTGATCGTTATTATTAACAACAACACATTCCACATCTTCCCTCTCTCTCTGATTTAATTCTGTTCAATAATCAAATTGTTACACTAATTTAGCAGCATCTCCAGTATCTCATTGAACACGCCGCAAAGTTAACTTCAATGGTTCCTTAAATACAGATGTCCACAGTCCAGGTGGAATTTTCTTAATCCTCGTATAATGAATCCAAGAATCTATTCCTTCCAGTTTCACAGCAGTGTTTGTTGTTAACAGCACCTGGAAAGGTCCTTTCCACTTTTCTCCAAGAGGGTCGTCCTTCCACGTTCGCAAATAAACTTGATCCCCTGGATTAAATGAGTGTACTGGAAATTCAAGAGGTAAAGGTGTCTTCAAAAGGACATACTTATGCAAAGAATTCAACACCTTACTCAAAGATAAAAGATATTCAGTTAATACTTTTTCTCCTATTACATGCATTTGTTCTGATCCTCCTGTCAAATTAACACTATAAGGTTTTCCATATAAAATTTCAAATGGACTCACTTTTTCTTTAGCTCTAGGGGTCACCCTAATTCTCAACAAGGCAAGTGGTAAGGCTTCGATCCACTTCAATTGAGCTTCCTGACATATTTTAGAAATTTGTCTTTTCAATGTTTGATTCATCCTTTCCACCTGCCCACTAGATTGAGGTCTCCAAGGGGTATGGAGATCCCACTTAATCCCTAATGTCTTACTCATGTTTTTAACAACCTCTGCTACAAAATGTGGACCTCTGTCTGAGGATATTCCTAAAGGGACTCCAAACCTTGGAATTATTTCTTTCAACCAATGTTTTACAACCCCTTTTGCCTTGTTGGTTCGACACGGGAAAGCTTCCGGCCATCCAGAGAAGGTATCTACCAATATCAATAGATATCGGTATTGGTTACATCGCGGTAACTCTGAAAAATCTATTTGCCAATACTCACCGGAAGTTATGCCTCTTTTTACCTCTCCAGGAGGGGGTCGGATTTCTATTTTCGGATTGTTCCTAAGACAAATCTCACATTTATTACTCACACTTTTAGCAATCAATAACATTTTGGTTCCTATCGCCTATCGTCTTACTGATTCCACCATTGCCTCTGCTCCCATGTGTGTTTCAGCACGGGTTTTGACCATTAATTTCTTCATAATTTCAGGGGTTACTATACATTGTCCATGTGAAGTTATCCACCATCCTCGATCATTCTTCTTACAATGTAATAACATAGCTAATTTATTTTCTTTCTCATTATAATTTGGGGATTCCACCTGATTTTCTTTTGATGGAATTAAAACATAAATCATAGTATTTAATGCTACACGTTTAGCAGCCTCGTCTGCTTTTCGATTTCCTTGTATTACTTTTGAGTCCCCTTTTTGATGAGCTTTACAATGAATCACCGCAACTTCTTTAGGTTTCTGTACTGCTTCCAACAAATTCAAAATCTCGGTTCCGTATTTTATAGGGGTACCGCTAGCAGATAAAAGTCCTCGCTCCTTCCATATTGCTCCATGAGCATGCACAACTCCAAAAGCATATTTAGAATCTGTATAGATGTTAACTCTTTTACCTTTAGCCAAATTTAAGGCTTTTGTGAGGGCTATAATTTCTGCTTTCTGGGCGGATGTATTTGGAGGTAATGCTTTTACTTCTCGATCTTCAGTTAAAGTTACCACGGCATAACCAGCCCTCCTTTCTCCTTTTACAACAAAGCTGCTTCCATCAGTAAATAATTCTTCATCCGGAGTTTGGAGAGGGACATCTTTCAGATCTGGCCTGCTGGCATACACCTGTTCGATAACTTGTAAACAATCATGGTTAAGATCACTCTCTTTTTCACTTGGCATTAAAGAGGCAGGATTTAAAATTGTACTCACTTTCAAAATGATGTCGTCTTGTTCCACTAACAAAGCCTGATATTGTAACAAACGACTAGGGGTTAGCCAATGATGTCCTTTTTGTTCCAGTCCCGCAAGTACCGCATGCGGGACGTGAACCGTTATTTTCTGTCCCAATGTCAATTTTCTAGCTTCTTGAATGATGAGAACTGTTGCCGCAACTGCCCGCAAGCAGCTAGGCCATCCTGAGCTTACTTTATCTAATTGTTTGGGAAAGTAAGCCACTGGTCTTTTCCAGTCTCCCAAAAGTTGAGTCAAAACCCCCATAGCTACATGTCTCTTCTCATGCACAAATAGCTCAAAGGGTTTGGTCAGATTTGGAAGTCCTAAAGCTGGAGTTTTCATTAAAGTCTGTTTAATGTCATCAAAACTTTTTCGGCACTCTGGAGTCCATTCTAACAATTCTTCAGGGCCTTTGGTTGCCTCATACAGTGGTTTTGCCATCAAACCATAATTTGGAATCCAAAGGCGACACCATCCAGCCATTCCTAAAAATCCTCTCAACTCTCTTTTAGATTGAGGGGGTGCCATCCTGCAAATGGCTTCTTTTCTACCATTTCCCAATCTTCGCTGTCCTTGGGAAATCTCAAACCCCAAATAAATTACAGTTTGTTTTGCAATTTGTGCTTTCTTCTCTGACACCCTATACCCGGCCATTCCCAAAAAGTTTAGGAGGCTGACAGTCTTTTCTTTGCAGATTTCAATAGTATCTGCTCCCAATAGGATGTCATCAACATATTGAAGGAGGGTGATTTGATCTTCCTTACCGGACCACTGTTCCAGTTCCTTATTCAGAGCTGCTCCAAAGATGGTTGGGCTATTTTTAAACCCTTGTGGCAGCACGGTCCAGCAGAGCTGAGTCCTCCTCCCAGTCGACGGATCTTCCCATTCAAAAGCAAAAATCTTTTGGCTGTTTTCTTCCAGAGGTACACAAAAGAAAGCGTCTTTCAAATCTATAACAGAGAAATATGCATTTGATTCATTGATAGTTGTTAACAGCGTATATGGATTAGGGACTATTGGATGAATGTCCACCACTAACTGGTTTATTGCTCTTAAATCTTGGACCAGCCTATATCCTTGGTTATGCGGCTTTTTCACTGGAAGGACAGGAGTATTATAATCAGATTGACATTCTCTTAAAAGTCCGTATTTAAGAAAATTATTTATTATTGGTTCCAAACCTTTTCTGGCTTCTATACTAATAGGATACTGTTTCTTTCTTACCGGTCGAGCTCCTGTTTTCAATTCAACTTTTACCGGTTCCACATTTTTCGCTCTTCCTGGTTTCTCTGTTGCCCAAACAAAAGGGTAAACTGCACCTTTAAGCTCTTCTGGAATTTCTTCAGATTCATCTGTGTTTGTCTGTAATAAATAAACTTGGGCTTGCCAGGCATTAGCTTCAGGAAAATGAACTTGGATTCTTCCTTTTTTAAAGTTGATTTGTGCTCCCAATTTATTCAATAAATCCCGTCCTAAGAGAGGCATGGTGCATTCCGGTATATATAAAAATTCATGCATCAGTGTTTTTCCTCCAATTTTACATTTTAAAGGTTTCAAAAAAGGCCTTATCTCCTTCTTTCCCGTGACCCCAACAATAGATACATTAAATTTACTCATTGGTCCTTTACATGTATTTATAACAGAATATTTTGCTCCAGTATCTACTAAAAAATCGACTACTTCATCTCCCAGCTTTACTGGAACCAGGGGCTCAGCTGGGAAAATATCATTTTCTACCCCCGGTCCCCATCATTCAGAATCTCCTCCCATCATAAGTAAATCAGCTTCAGGTGGTATCTGCTGTGACTGAGTCACGACTGCTCCTTTGTTCTCTGGACACTCACTCTTCCAGTGTCCCTGTTTCTTGCATACAGCACATTGATTAAATCCTAATGGGGTATATTGTTTAAACATATCTCTACCTCCTCTGCCTTTTCCTCTCAAATACCCTCTACCTCTACCTCTCAAATATCTTCTGCCTCTTCCTCCAGCTGATCCTTGGGCATTTACAAAAGCAGCTGCTAAAATAGCAGCTTTTTGTTTCCTATCTTTTATTTTTTCTTTTTCCTGATTTTTCTTTTCCTCCTCTTCCCTATTGTTATACACCTTATAAGCAATTTCAATTAGCTGTGATATAGTCATTCCTGTAATCCCATCCACTTTCTGCAATTTCTTTCGAATATCTGGAGCAGCTTGCCCTACAAACAAAGTAGTAAATATTGCTCTGTTCTCATCACTCTCAGGATGATCTAAGTCTGTCCATTTCCTAGCTGCCTCACATAATCGTTCATAAAAGGTGGATGGGTCCTCTGTTTTTCCCTGAATTATTTGAGTCAATTTCGCCAAATTCTTTGGGCGGGATATTCCATTCTTTACTCCATACAAAATTAATTGTTGATACCGTTTAATCATCAATTTCCCATCATTACTATTAGGATTCCAATTTGGGTCTTGAGTTGGCATAAAATGAGCAGGACCTTCTCTTGCATTTATTCTTTCATTTTCCATATTTGCTTTTTCTAATACTACCCTCTTTTCTTCAGGAGTAAACAAATTATTCAAAAGAATTTGAATATCTTTCCAATCTGGATTATGATTTTCAATAATTGTTCGAAAGGATCTATACACCTTTTCTGGATTCTCTCTGTATGATCCTGCTAACTCTTTCCAATTCATTAAATCAGAAGTTGTAAATGGTACTTTCACAAATACTGGCTCCCCCCTTGGGCCCACTGCCTGGCGAAGGGGTGCTAACAATACAGACCCTTGCTGGGTTCTAGTCCTGCCAGCTATCGGACTAAAAGTATTGCTTCCTCTTGCTTCGGTTTCAGAAGTTTCATTTTTACTTGGTGGTACTAACATTTGTGTATCCTCCTCTTCTTCTCCTAGTTTTAAACACCGTTTTCCTATGCTACATGCAGAACAACAATGCGCTTTTGGTTCCTTATTTTCCATCATCATCATCATCACCACATTAGAATCCGAATCTAAAAGCTTACATTTTTTCCGAATTTCATGATCATTTCTCAAAGAAAAAAACAAATCTACATAAGGTACCTCATCCCATTTTCCTTGTCTTCTACAAAATAACATTAACTGTAAAATAGTATTATATTGCAAGGTTCCCAATTCTGGCCATTTTTCCTCATCTTCCAATTTGTACATTGGCCACCATCTAGTCAATTAATTAATCCTTTCTCAAAGGATCACCCCCAAATTTTCCCCAGTGTTTAATGATGCATCCTAAGGGGGAACAAGGTGTTACTTTTGATGGTTGAGCTCCCATATCTTTACCAAAAAAGAACGTTCTTAACCACAACTTCATATACTCCAGTCGTCACCGTCAAACGCTTATGAATATACCGGTTTACCCCTGGCGCCTACAACTTCATATACTCCAGTCGTCACTGTCAAACGCATATGAATATACCTCTTTACCTGTGGCCACAATTCCTTACCAAATGCATGCACAGTTTTATACTCCAGAACAATATCTCATTTACCTTAGCGTTGCACCGTTGAGTCGCTCACCTGCTCTGGTCGGGGAGAATACTCACGGAGTCCCCGATCAAAAGGTCGGTGCGCGCTGGAGTCCGGAGAGCAGAGTCTCCCCACCGAGAGCCGGCGAGTCGATCCGGGCAAGGCTTCACAGCAGTCCCACCTGGGTCGCCAAAAACTGTCGTCCGAAAAGCGGATTCGTGCCCGGCGTGCAAGTAACCAATTCCACACGCTCAGGAGAGATATTGTTTTATTCAGGCCTGGGTGCTCGGTGGACTTGCCACAAATCAAGCACACCTGGTCTAGTCACCTTTCTGTTTATATCCATGCTTCTCATACATAATTTAAATTTCCTTGTTACATATTCATTACACTTCCGAGAACTAATTATAATATTACATCATCTTAAACACATGCGCACTAAAGCCTTTAGGGTCTTCTTGGGGGTCTCGGGTGGTCTCTGGTGGTCGGCAGGGTAGTGAACTCTTCATGAGTTTATTTCCTCTTTTACCTTATAGGGTCGCAATTTGTCCCTAAGCCATGCTTGGACCACGTTTGTTTATAGTTTCCATAGCTCACTACCTCTAAGACACACAGCTTATAATTAATTACTACTCCACACAATTACAAACACACACCTGTTAGTTATCTAACTTCTAAGCAACAAATCTGCATTGTTTAAAATTACAGAAGCGAGCAATATAGAACCCACAACAAACTATCTATCACCATAGTGTTCTTAAATTAAAACACATACATCTTGATCTCCTCCAATCAAACACCCACTCACTAGCTTCATCATTCTGGTTTCTTATTAACTGGTCTTTTAACCCAGTTCTGGGTGAGGGCTATACACAGGATGATACCACTTTAAAAATTAATGTTGATTAAGATTAACATTAACAATTCCCCCCTTTGAGACTTACGATGTTAAGCATCATGAGTCTCATAATACTTATTTTCTACAAAAAGATACAAATTGAATCATACAACATGTAATCATAATTAAAATAACGATCCGTACCACAATCAAAAATAATTGTCTAAGCCAATTTAAATTTGGAAGCCACGAGAACAACCAAGAAAAATCTAATCCTTCCCGTTCTTTAAACCCATATGCCAAATCTTTTAATTGTTGAATTTTCTTCTCTACTAACTGTGAATTATCACTCAAATTAAAACAACACATTCCTTTAAATTCTTCACAACCATGATTGTGTCTTAAAAGTAAATAGTCAATTGCAGCCCTGTTTTCAAGGGTAGCTTCTCTTATTTGTGTCATTTCGGTACCAATAGCCGAAAGTGCTTGGGAGGTATAATTTATGTCTTTTACTAAAGCACAAGTAATCCGTTTTATGGTGTGATAATTCATAGCTACTCCAACTCCGGGTGCTAGGATAGCTGCAGCTGACATCTCACTTGAACTGTATAAAGTGACTCGCGAGTCACAATTCTCTGGTATCTGATGTACGCTCCTTTTAGTTCGTGCACCATGTTCTAAGTCCTTTTTGTCTACCAGCAGCGGAGCTATCCTCCCTATTGAACACGGACCTCCGGTCACATTCGCTGGAATATAGGAATATGCTATTCGTCCACACAACAAAAACCATCCAAGGGGTAATTTAGTATGAGCCCAGGCATAACTCTGAAGTTGAGTGGAGTTACATCTCAAAGGAGGTTGTAAACGCGTTAAATTTTCACATTTAGAAGTGCAATTTATAAATTTAACACAATGCCCAGCTGGAAGCATTCCTCGCACCTTGACTCTTAACATCCCTCTCTCCTTAAATCTAGTTGTTTTTCCTAAACTATAAATGCTACGATAAGTTAATTTAATATCAAAACTTTGAAACATTGTATAATTCTTCATCAATTCCAATGGGGTTGGTACTCCTACCAAACAAGAACTATACATCCCTCCCACAGAATTCTCGGCTGAAATACAAAAGGAAGACATGTTGGTTACTTCTCGGGCTAAAAGTTCCCAGATATTTCGAATTCTATCCCATTTTGGTAACAAAAATTGAGAATCAATCTGACTGATCGTTATTATTAACAACAACACATTCCACATCTTCCCTCTCTCTCTGATTTAATTCTGTTCAATAATCAAATTGTTACACTAATTTAGCAGCATCTCCAGTATCTCATTGAACACGCCGCAAAGTTAACTTCAATGGTTCCTTAAATACAGATGTCCACAGTCCAGGTGGAATTTTCTTAATCCTCGTATAATGAATCCAAGAATCTATTCCTTCCAGTTTCACAGCAGTGTTTGTTGTTAACAGCACCTGGAAAGGTCCTTTCCACTTTTCTCCAAGAGGGTCGTCCTTCCACGTTCGCAAATAAACTTGATCCCCTGGATTAAATGAGTGTACTGGAAATTCAAGAGGTAAAGGTGTCTTCAAAAGGACATACTTATGCAAAGAATTCAACACCTTACTCAAAGATAAAAGATATTCAGTTAATACTTTTTCTCCTATTACATGCATTTGTTCTGATCCTCCTGTCAAATTAACACTATAAGGTTTTCCATATAAAATTTCAAATGGACTCACTTTTTCTTTAGCTCTAGGGGTCACCCTAATTCTCAACAAGGCAAGTGGTAAGGCTTCGATCCACTTCAATTGAGCTTCCTGACATATTTTAGAAATTTGTCTTTTCAATGTTTGATTCATCCTTTCCACCTGCCCACTAGATTGAGGTCTCCAAGGGGTATGGAGATCCCACTTAATCCCTAATGTCTTACTCATGTTTTTAACAACCTCTGCTACAAAATGTGGACCTCTGTCTGAGGATATTCCTAAAGGGACTCCAAACCTTGGAATTATTTCTTTCAACAAATGTTTTACAACCCCTTTTGCCTTGTTGGTTCGACACGGGAAAGCTTCCGGTCATCCAGAGAAGGTATCTACCAATATCAATAGATATCGGTATTGGTTACATCGCGGTAACTCTGAAAAATCTATTTGCCAATACTCACCGGAAGTTATGCCTCTTTTTACCTCTCCAGGAGGGGGTCGGATTTCTATTTTCGGATTGTTCCTAAGACAAATCTCACATTTATTACTCACACTTTTAGCAATCAATAACATTTTGGTTCCTATCGCCTATCGTCTTACTGATTCCACCATTGCCTCTGCTCCCATGTGTGTTTCAGCACGGGTTTTGACCATTAATTTCTTCATAATTTCAGGGGTTACTATACATTGTCCATGTGAAGTTATCCACCATCCTCGATCATTCTTCTTACAATGTAATAACATAGCTAATTTATTTTCTTTCTCATTATAATTTGGGGATTCCACCTGATTTTCTTTTGATGGAATTAAAACATAAATCATAGTATTTAATGCTACACGTTTAGCAGCCTCGTCTGCTTTTCGATTTCCTTGTATTACTTTTGAGTCCCCTTTTTGATGAGCTTTACAATGAATCACCGCAACTTCTTTAGGTTTCTGTACTGCTTCCA
Organism: Calonectris borealis; assembly: GCF_964195595.1. Lineage (NCBI taxonomy): Eukaryota > Metazoa > Chordata > Aves > Procellariiformes > Procellariidae > Calonectris > Calonectris borealis. Next base: position 158,318 of record NW_027441500.1, on the reverse strand, counting down.
ACAAATTCAAAATCTCGGTTCCGTATTTTATAGGGGTACCGCTAGCAGATAAAAGTCCTCGCTCCTTCCATATTGCTCCATGAGCATGCACAACTCCAAAAGCATATTTAGAATCTGTATAGATGTTAACTCTTTTACCTTTAGCCAAATTTAAGGCTTTTGTGAGGGCTATAATTTCTGCTTTCTGGGCGGATGTATTTGGAGGTAATGCTTTTACTTCTCGATCTTCAGTTAAAGTTACCACGGCATAACCAGCCCTCCTTTCTCCTTTTACAACAAAGCTGCTTCCATCAGTAAATAATTCTTCATCCGGAGTTTGGAGAGGGACATCTTTCAGATCTGGCCTGCTGGCATACACCTGTTCGATAACTTGTAAACAATCATGGTTAAGATCACTCTCTTTTTCACTTGGCATTAAAGAGGCAGGATTTAAAATTGTACTCACTTTCAAAATGATGTCGTCTTGTTCCACTAACAAAGCCTGATATTGTAACAAACGACTAGGGGTTAGCCAATGATGTCCTTTTTGTTCCAGTACCGCAAGTACCGCATGCGGGACGTGAACCGTTATTTTCTGTCCCAATGTCAATTTTCTAGCTTCTTGAATGATGAGAACTGTTGCCGCAACTGCCCGCAAGCAGCTAGGCCATCCTGAGCTTACTTTATCTAATTGTTTGGGAAAGTAAGCCACTGGTCTTTTCCAGTCTCCCAAAAGTTGAGTCAAAACCCCCATAGCTACATGTCTCTTCTCATGCACAAATAGCTCAAAGGGTTTGGTCAGATTTGGAAGTCCTAAAGCTGGAGTTTTCATTAAAGTCTGTTTAATGTCATCAAAACTTTTTCGGCACTCTGGAGTCCATTCTAACAATTCTTCAGGGCCTTTGGTTGCCTCATACAGTGGTTTTGCCATCAAACCATAATTTGGAATCCAAAGGCGACACCATCCAGCCATTCCTAAAAATCCTCTCAACTCTCTTTTAGATTGAGGGGGTGCCATCCTGCAAATGGCTTCTTTTCTACCATTTCCCAATCTTCGCTGTCCTTGGGAAATCTCAAACCCCAAATAAATTACAGTTTGTTTTGCAATTTGTGCTTTCTTCTCTGACACCCTATACCCGGCCATTCCCAAAAAGTTTAGGAGGCTGACAGTCTTTTCTTTGCAGATTTCAATAGTATCTGCTCCCAATAGGATGTCATCAACATATTGAAGGAGGGTGATTTGATCTTCCTTACCGGACCACTGTTCCAGTTCCTTATTCAGAGCTGCTCCAAAGATGGTTGGGCTATTTTTAAACCCTTGTGGCAGCACGGTCCAGCAGAGCTGAGTCCTCCTCCCAGTCGACGGATCTTCCCATTCAAAAGCAAAAATCTTTTGGCTGTTTTCTTCCAGAGGTATACAAAAGAAAGCGTCTTTCAAATCTATAACAGAGAAATATGCATTTGATTCATTGATAGTTGTTAACAGCGTATATGGATTAGGGACTATTGGATGAATGTCCACCACTAACTGGTTTATTGCTCTTAAATCTTGGACCAGCCTATATCCTTGGTTATGCGGCTTTTTCACTGGAAGGACAGGAGTATTATAATCAGATTGACATTCTCTTAAAAGTCCGTATTTAAGAAAATTATTTATTATTGGTTCCAAACCTTTTCTGGCTTCTATACTAATAGGATACTGTTTCTTTCTTACCGGTCGAGCTCCTGTTTTCAATTCAACTTTTACCGGTTCCACATTTTTCGCTCTTCCTGGTTTCTCTGTTGCCCAAACAAAAGGGTAAACTGCATCTTTAAGCTCTTCTGGAATTTCTTCAGATTCATCTGTGTTTGTCTGTAATAAATAAACTTGGGCTTGCCAGGCATTAGCTTCAGGAAAATGAACTTGGATTCTTCCTTTTTTAAAGTTGATTTGTGCTCCCAATTTATTCAATAAATCCCGTCCTAAGAGAGGCATGGTGCATTCCGGTATATATAAAAATTCATGCATCAGTGTTTTTCCTCCAATTTTACATTTTAAAGGTTTCAAAAAAGGCCTTATCTCCTTCTTTCCCGTGACCCCAACAATAGATACATTAAATTTACTCATTGGTCCTTTACATGTATTTATAACAGAATATTTTGCTCCAGTATCTACTAAAAAATCGACTACTTCATCTCCCAGCTTTACTGGAACCAGGGGCTCAGCTGGGAAAATATCATTTTCTACCCCCGGTCCCCATCATTCAGAATCTCCTCCCATCATAAGTAAATCAGCTTCAGGTGGTATCTGCTGTGACTGAGTCACGACTGCTCCTTTGTTCTCTGGACACTCACTCTTCCAGTGTCCCTGTTTCTTGCATACAGCACATTGATTGAATCCTAATGGGGTATATTGTTTAAACATATCTCTACCTCCTCTGCCTTTTCCTCTCAAATACCCTCTACCTCTACCTCTCAAATATCTTCTGCCTCTTCCTCCAGCTGATCCTTGGGCATTTACAAAAGCAGCTGCTAAAATAGCAGCTTTTTGTTTCCTATCTTTTATTTTTTCTTTTTCCTGATTTTTCTTTTCCTCCTCTTCCCTATTGTTATACACCTTATAAGCAATTTCAATTAGCTGTGATATAGTCATTCCTGTAATCCCATCCACTTTCTGCAATTTCTTTCGAATATCTGGAGCAGCTTGCCCTACAAACAAAGTAGTAAATATTGCTCTGTTCTCATCACTCTCAGGATCTAAGTCTGTCCATTTCCTAGCTGCCTCACATAATCGTTCATAAAAGGTGGATGGGTCCTCTGTTTTTCCCTGAATTATTTGAGTCAATTTCGCCAAATTCTTTGGGCGGGATATTCCATTCTTTACTCCATACAAAATTAACTGTTGATACTGTTTAATCATCAATTTCCCATCATTACTATTAGGATTCCAATTTGGGTCTTGAGTTGGCATAAAATGAGCGGGACCTTCTCTTGCATTTATTCTTTCATTTTCCATATTTGCTTTTTCTAATACTACCCTCTTTTCTTCAGGAGTAAACAAATTATTCAAAAGAATTTGAATATCTTTCCAATCTGGATTATGATTTTCAATAATTGTTTGAAAGGATCTATACACCTTTTCTGGATTCTCTCTGTATGATCCTGCTAACTCTTTCCAATTCATTAAATCAGAAGTTGTAAATGGTACTTTCACAAATACTGGCTCCCCCCTTGGGCCCACTGCCTGGCGAAGGGGTGCTAACAATACAGACCCTTGCTGGGTTCTAGTCCTGCCAGCTATCGGACTAAAAGTATTGCTTCCTCTTGCTTCGGTTTCAGAAGTTTCATTTTTACTTGGTGGTACTAACATTTGTGTATCCTCCTCTTCTTCTCCTAGTTTTAAACACCGTTTTCCTATGCTACATGCAGAACAACAATGCGCTTTTGGTTCCTTATTTTCCATCATCATCACCACATTAGAATCCGAATCTAAAAGCTTACATTTTTTCCGAATTTCATGATCATTTCTCAAAGAAAAAAACAAATCTACATAAGGTACCTCATCCCATTTTCCTTGTCTCCTACAAAATAACATTAACTGTAAAATAGTATTATATTGCAAGGTTCCCAATTCTGGCCATTTTTCCTCATCTTCCAATTTGTACATTGGCCACCATCTAGTCAATTAATTTATCCTTTCTCAAAGGATCACCCCCAAATTTTCCCCAGTGTTTAATGATGCATCCTAAGGGGGAACAAGGTGTTACTTTTGATGGTTGAGCTCCCATATCTTTACCAAAAAAGAACGTTCTTAACCACAACTTCATATACTCCAGTCGTCACCGTCAAACGCATATGAATATACCGGTTTACCCCTGGCGCCTACAACTTCATATACTCCAGTCGTCACTGTCAAACGCATATGAATATACCTCTTTACCTGTGGCCACAATTCCTTACCAAATGCATGCACAGTTTTATACTCCAGAACAATATCTCATTTACCTTAGCGTTGCACCGTTGAGTCGCTCACCTGCTCTGGTCGGGGAGAATACTCACGGAGTCCCCGATCAAAAGGTCGGTGCGCGCTGGAGTCCGGAGAGCAGAGTCTCCCCACCGAGAGCCGGCGAGTCGATCCGGGCAAGGCTTCACAGCAGTCCCACCTGGGTCGCCAAAAACTGTTGTCCGAAAAGCGGATTCGTGCCCGGCGTGCAAGTAACCAATTCCACACGCTCAGGAGAGATATTGTTTTATTCAGGCCTGGGTGCTCGGTGGACTTGCCACAAATCAAGCACACCTGGTCTAGTCACCTTTCTGTTTATATCCATGCTTCTCATACATAATTTAAATTTCCTTGTTACATATTCATTACATTTCCGAGAACTAATTATAATATTACATCATCTTAAACACATGCGCACTAAAGCCTTTAGGGTCTTCTTGGGGGTCTCGGGTGGTCTCTGGTGGTCGGCAGGGTAGTGAACTCTTCATGAGCTTATTTCCTCTTTTACCTTATAGGGTCGCAATTTGTCCCTAAGCCATGCTTGGACCACGTTTGTTTATAGTTTCCATAGCTCACTACCTCTAAGACACACAGCTTATAATTAATTACTACTCCACACAATTACAAACACACACCTGTTAGTTATCTAACTTCTAAGCAACAAATCTGCATTGTTTAAAATTACAGAAGCGAGCAATATAGAACCCACAACAAACTATCTATCACCATAGTGTTCTTAAATTAAAACACATACATCTTGATCTCCTCCAATCAAACACCCACTCACTAGCTTCATCATTCTGGTTTCTTATTAACTGGTCTTTTAACCCAGTTCTGGGTGAGGGCTATACACAGGATGATACCACTTTAAAAATTAATGTTGATTAAGATTAACATTAACAATTCCCCCCTTTGAGACTTACGATGTTAAGCATCATGAGTCTCATAATACTTATTTTCTACAAAAAGATACAAATTGAATCATACAACATGTAATCATAATTAAAATAACGATCCGTACCACAAACAAAAATAATTGTCTAAGCCAATTTAAATTTGGAAGCCACGAGAACAACCAAGAAAAATCTAATCCTTCCCGTTCTTTAAACCCATATGCCAAATCTTTTAATTGTTGAATTTTCTTCTCTACTAACTGTGAATTATCACTCAAATTAAAACAACACATTCCTTTAAATTCTTCACAACCATGATTGTGTCTTAAAAGTAAATAGTCAATTGCAGCCCTGTTTTCAAGGGTAGCTTCTCTTATTTGTGTCATTTCGGTACCAATAGCCGAAAGTGCTTGGGAGGTATAATTTATGTCTTTTACTAAAACACAAGTAATCCGTTTTATGGTGTGATAATTCATAGCTACTCCAACTCCGGGTGCTAGGATAGCTGCAGCTGACATCTCACTTGAACTGTATAAAGTGACTCGCGAGTCACAATTCTCTGGTATCTGATGTACGCTCCTTTTAGTTCGTGCACCATGTTCTAAGTCCTTTTTGTCTATCAGCAGCGGAGCTATCCTCCCTATTGAACACGGACCTCCGGTCACATTCGCTGGAATATAGGAATATGCTATTCGTCCACACAACAAAAACCATCCAAGGGGTAATTTAGTATGAGCCCATGCATAACTCTGAAGTTGAGTGGAGTTGCATCTCAAAGGAGGTTGTAAACGCGTTAAATTTTCACATTTAGAAGTGCAATTTATAAATTTAACACAATGCCCAGCTGGAAGCATTCCTCGCACCTTGACTCTTAGCATCCCTCTCTCCTTAAATCTAGTTGTTTTTCCTAAACTATAAATGCTACGATAAGTTAATTTAATATCAAAACTTTGAAACATTGTATAATTCTTCATCAATTCCAATGGGGTTGGTACTCCTACCAAACAAGAACTATACATCCCTCCCACAGAATTCTCGGCTGAAATACAAAAGGAAGACATGTTGGTTACTTCTCGGGCTAAAAGTTCCCAGATATTTCGATTTCTATCCCATTTTGGTAACAAAAATTGAGAATCAATCTGACTGATCGTTATTATTAACAACAACACATTCCACATCTTCCCTCTCTCTCTGATTTAATTCTGTTCAATAATCAAATTGTTACACTAATTTAGCAGCATCTCCAGTATCTCATTGAACACGCCGCAAAGTTAACTTCAATGGTTCCTTAAATACAGATGTCCACAGTCCAGGTGGAATTTTCTTAATCCTCGTATAATGAATCCAAGAATCTATTCCTTCCAGTTTCACAGCAGTGTTTGTTGTTAACAGCACCTGGAAAGGTCCTTTCCACTTTTCTCCAAGAGGGTCGTCCTTCCACGTTCGCAAATAAACTTGATCCCCTGGATTAAATGAGTGTACTGGAAATTCAAGAGGTAAAGGTGTCTTCAAAAGGACATACTTATGCAAAGAATTCAACACCTTACTCAAAGATAAAAGATATTCAGTTAATACTTTTTCTCCTATTACATGCATTTGTTCTGATCCTCCTGTCAAATTAACACTATAAGGTTTTCCATATAAAATTTCAAATGGACTCACTTTTTCTTTAGCTCTAGGGGTCACCCTAATTCTCAACAAGGCAAGTGGTAAGGCTTCGATCCACTTCAATTGAGCTTCCTGACATATTTTAGAAATTTGTCTTTTCAATGTTTGATTCATCCTTTCCACCTGCCCACTAGATTGAGGTCTCCAAGGGGTATGGAGATCCCACTTAATCCCTAATGTCTTACTCATGTTTTTAACAACCTCTGCTACAAAATGTGGACCTCTGTCTGAGGATATTCCTAAAGGGACTCCAAACCTTGGAATTATTTCTTTCAACCAATGTTTTACAACCTCTTTTGCCTTGTTGGTTCGAGACGGGAAAGCTTCCGGCCATCCAGAGAAGGTATCTACCAATATCAATAGATATCGGTATTGGTTACATCGCGGTAACTCTGAAAAATCTATTTGCCAATACTCACCGGAAGTTATGCCTCTTTTTACCTCTCCAGGAGGGGGTCGGATTTCTATTTTCGGATTGTTCCTAAGACAAATCTCACATTTATTACTCACACTTTTAGCAATCAATAACATTTTGGTTCCTATCGCCTATCGTCTTACTGATTCCACCATTGCCTCTGCTCCCATGTGTGTTTCAGCACGGGTTTTGACCATTAATTTCTTCATAATTTCAGGGGTTACTATACATTGTCCATGTGAAGTTATCCACCATCCTCGATCATTCTTCTTACAATGTAATAACATAGCTAATTTATTTTCTTTCTCATTATAATTTGGGGATTCCACCTGAATTTCTTTTGATGGAATTAAAACATAAATCATAGTATTTAATGCTACACGTTTAGCAGCCTCGTCTGCTTTTCGATTTCCTTGTATTACTTTTGAGTCCCCTTTTTGATGAGCTTTACAATGAATCACCGCAACTTCTTTAGGTTTCTGTACTGCTTCCAACAAATTCAAAATCTCGGTTCCGTATTTTATAGGGGTACCGCTAGCAGATAAAAGTCCTCGCTCCTTCCATATTGCTCCATGAGCATGCACAACTCCAAAAGCATATTTAGAATCTGTATAGATGTTAACTCTTTTACCTTTAGCCAAATTTAAGGCTTTTGTGAGGGCTATAATTTCTGCTTTCTGGGCGGATGTATTTGGAGGTAATGCTTTTACTTCTCGATCTTCAGTTAAAGTTACCACGGCATAACCAGCCCTCCTTTCTCCTTTTACAACAAAGCTGCTTCCATCAGTAAATAATTCTTCATCCGGAGTTTGGAGAGGGACATCTTTCAGATCTGGCCTGCTGGCATACACCTGTTCGATAACTTGTAAACAATCATGGTTAAGATCACTCTCTTTTTCACTTGGCATTAAAGAGGCAGGATTTAAAATTGTACTCACTTTCAAAATGATGTCGTCTTGTTCCACTAACAAAGCCTGATATTGTAACAAACGACTAGGGGTTAGCCAATGATGTCCTTTTTGTTCCAGTACCGCAAGTACCGCATGCGGGACGTGAACCGTTATTTTCTGTCCCAATGTCAATTTTCTAGCTTCTTGAATGATGAGAACTGTTGCCGCAACTGCCCGCAAGCAGCTAGGCCATCCTGAGCTTACTTTATCTAATTGTTTGGGAAAGTAAGCCACTGGTCTTTTCCAGTCTCCCAAAAGTTGAGTCAAAACCCCCATAGCTACATGTCTCTTCTCATGCACAAATAGCTCAAAGGGTTTGGTCAGATTTGGAAGTCCTAAAGCTGGAGTTTTCATTAAAGTCTGTTTAATGTCATCAAAACTTTTTCGGCACTCTGGAGTCCATTCTAACAATTCTTCAGGGCCTTTGGTTGCCTCATACAGTGGTTTTGCCATCAAACCATAATTTGGAATCCAAAGGCGACACCATCCAGCCATTCCTAAAAATCCTCTCAGCTCTCTTTTAGATTGAGGGGGTGCCATCCTGCAAATGGCTTCTTTTCTACCATTTCCCAATCTTCGCTGTCCTTGGGAAATCTCAAACCCCAAATAAATTACAGTTTGTTTTGCAATTTGTGCTTTCTTCTCTGACACCCTATACCCGGCCATTCCCAAAAAGTTTAGGAGGCTGACAGTCTTTTCTTTGCAGATTTCAATAGTATCTGCTCCCAATAGGATGTCATCAACATATTGAAGGAGGGTGATTTGATCTTCCTTACCGGACCACTGTTCCAGTTCCTTATTCAGAGCTGCTCCAAAGATGGTTGGGCTATTTTTAAACCCTTGTGGCAGCACGGTCCAGCAGAGCTGAGTCCTCCTCCCAGTCGACGGATCTTCCCATTCAAAAGCAAAAATCTTTTGGCTGTTTTCTTCCAGAGGTATACAAAAGAAAGCGTCTTTCAAATCTATAACAGAGAAATATGCATTTGATTCATTGATAGTTGTTAACAGCGTATATGGATTAGGGACTATTGGATGAATGTCCACCACTAACTGGTTTATTGCTCTTAAATCTTGGACCAGCCTATATCCTTGGTTATGCGGCTTTTTCACTGGAAGGACAGGAGTATTATAATCAGATTGACATTCTCTTAAAAGTCCGTATTTAAGAAAATTATTTATTATTGGTTCCAAACCTTTTCTGGCTTCTATACTAATAGGATACTGTTTCTTTCTTACCGGTCGAGCTCCTGTTTTCAATTCAACTTTTACCGGTTCCACATTTTTCGCTCTTCCTGGTTTCTCTGTTGCCCAAACAAAAGGGTAAACTGCATCTTTAAGCTCTTCTGGAATTTCTTCAGATTCATCTGTGTTTGTCTGTAATAAATAAACTTGGGCTTGCCAGGCATTAGCTTCAGGAAAATGAACTTGGATTCTTCCTTTTTTAAAGTTGATTTGTGCTCCCAATTTATTCAATAAATCCCGTCCTAAGAGAGGCATGGTGCATTCCGGTATATATAAAAATTCATGCATCAGTGTTTTTCCTCCAATTTTACATTTTAAAGGTTTCAAAAAAGGCCTTATCTCCTTCTTTCCCGTGACCCCAACAATAGATACATTAAATTTACTCATTGGTCCTTTACATGTATTTATAACAGAATATTTTGCTCCAGTATCTACTAAAAAATCGACTACTTCATCTCCCAGCTTTACTGGAACCAGGGGCTCAGCTGGGAAAATATCATTTTCTACCCCCGGTCCCCATCATTCAGAATCTCCTCCCATCATAAGTAAATCAGCTTCAGGTGGTATCTGCTGTGACTGAGTCACGACTGCTCCTTTGTTCTCTGGACACTCACTCTTCCAGTGTCCCTGTTTCTTGCATACAGCACATTGATTAAATCCTAATGGGGTATATTGTTTAAACATATCTCTACCTCCTCTGCCTTTTCCTCTCAAATACCCTCTACCTCTACCTCTCAAATATCTTCTGCCTCTTCCTCCAGCTGATCCTTGGGCATTTACAAAAGCAGCTGCTAAAATAGCAGCTTTTTGTTTCCTATCTTTTATTTTTTCTTTTTCCTGATTTTTCTTTTCCTCCTCTTCCCTATTGTTATACACCTTATAAGCAATTTCAATTAGCTGTGATATAGTCATTCCTGTAATCCCATCCACTTTCTGCAATTTCTTTCGAATATCTGGAGCAGCTTGCCCTACAAACAAAGTAGTAAATATTGCTCTGTTCTCATCACTCTCAGGATGATCTAAGTCTGTCCATTTCCTAGCTGCCTCACATAATCGTTCATAAAAGGTGGATGGGTCCTCTGTTTTTCCCTGAATTATTTGAGTCAATTTCGCCAAATTCTTTGGGCGGGATATTCCATTCTTTACTCCATACAAAATTAATTGTTGATACCGTTTAATCATCAATTTCCCATCATTACTATTAGGATTCCAATTTGGGTCTTGAGTTGGCATAAAATGAGCGGGACCTTCTCTTGCATTTATTCTTTCATTTTCCATATTTGCTTTTTCTAATACTACCCTCTTTTCTTCAGGAGTAAACAAATTATTCAAAAGAATTTGAATATCTTTCCAATCTGGATTATGATTTTCAATAATTGTTCGAAAGGATCTATACACCTTTTCTGGATTCTCTCTGTATGATCCTGCTAACTCTTTCCAATTCATTAAATCAGAAGTTGTAAATGGTACTTTCACAAATACTGGCTCCCCCCTTGGGCCCACTGCCTGGCGAAGGGGTGCTAACAATACAGACCCTTGCTGGGTTCTAGTCCTGCCAGCTATCGGACTAAAAGTATTGCTTCCTCTTGCTTCGGTTTCAGAAGTTTCATTTTTACTTGGTGGTACTAACATTTGTGTATCCTCCTCTTCTTCTCCTAGTTTTAAACACCGTTTTCCTATGCTACATGCAGAACAACAATGCGCTTTTGGTTCCTTATTTTCCATCATCATCATCATCACCACATTAGAATCCGAATCTAAAAGCTTACATTTTTTCCGAATTTCATGATCATTTCTCAAAGAAAAAAACAAATCTACATAAGGTACCTCATCCCATTTTCCTTGTCTTCTACAAAATAACATTAACTGTAAAATAGTATTATATTGCAAGGTTCCCAATTCTGGCCATTTTTCCTCATCTTCCAATTTGTACATTGGCCACCATCTAGTCAATTAATTTATCCTTTCTCAAAGGATCACCCCCAAATTTTCCCCAGTGTTTAATGATGCATCCTAAGGGGGAACAAGGTGTTACTTTTGATGGTTGAGCTCCCATATCTTTACCAAAAAAGAACGTTCTTAACCACAACTTCATATACTCCAGTCGTCACCGTCAAACGCATATGAATATACCGGTTTACCCCTGGCGCCTACAACTTCATATACTCCAGTCGTCACTGTCAAACGCATATGAATATACCTCTTTACCTGTGGCCACAATTCCTTACCAAATGCATGCACAGTTTTATACTCCAGAACAATATCTCATTTACCTTAGCGTTGCACCGTTGAGTCGCTCACCTGCTCTGGTCGGGGAGAATACTCACGGAGTCCCCGATCAAAAGGTCGGTGCGCGCTGGAGTCCGGAGAGCAGAGTCTCCCCACCGAGAGCCGGCGAGTCGATCCGGGCAAGGCTTCACAGCAGTCCCACCTGGGTCGCCAAAAACTGTTGTCCGAAAAGCGGATTCGTGCCCGGCGTGCAAGTAACCAATTCCACACGCTCAGGAGAGATATTGTTTTATTCAGGCCTGGGTGCTCGGTGGACTTGCCACAAATCAAGCACACCTGGTCTAGTCACCTTTCTGTTTATATCCATGCTTCTCATACATAATTTAAATTTCCTTGTTACATATTCATTACATTTCCGAGAACTAATTATAATATTACATCATCTTAAACACATGCGCACTAAAGCCTTTAGGGTCTTCTTGGGGGTCTCGGGTGGTCTCTGGTGGTCGGCAGGGTAGTGAACTCTTCATGAGCTTATTTCCTCTTTTACCTTATAGGGTCGCAATTTGTCCCTAAGCCATGCTTGGACCACGTTTGTTTATAGTTTCCATAGCTCACTACCTCTAAGACACACAGCTTATAATTAATTACTACTCCACACAATTACAAACACACACCTGTTAGTTATCTAACTTCTAAGCAACAAATCTGCATTGTTTAAAATTACAGAAGCGAGCAATATAGAATCCACAACAAACTATCTATCACCATAGTGTTCTTAAATTAAAACACATACATCTTGATCTCCTCCAATCAAACACCCACTCACTAGCTTCATCATTCTGGTTTCTTATTAACTGGTCTTTTAACCCAGTTCTGGGTGAGGGCTATACACAGGATGATACCACTTTAAAAATTAATGTTGATTAAGATTAACATTAACAGTTTTGCTCTTGGTTTATACTCCCATAACAGAGCCATGGACATCTCTGTGTTTAGAAGGGAGACGTTAAAAATGAACAAAAGGACATACTCAGAGAGGATTAAGACTATCACCACGGTGCCACAACCCCAGCCGCGAGGGCCTAACGTGGGGGCTAACACCGAGGGGTCTGAAATGGAGGGGTGAGAAGGGGTTGTCATGAGAAAGCCAAAAGCTCCACCAGATTTCACCCTCTCCTGTCTCTGCCTCCCACCCCCTCACCTCCTTCCTCTCAAACCCTACCAACCATCAGGCATGCAGAGAGCGTTGTATTTGAGGACGGGGAGGTGCCCAAGGCCAGTTTCACCAGGCACGACACGGGTGGCCAGGTGCAGAGCGGACACTGGAACTGTCGCCCCTCAGAGCGGGCAGGACTGGAGATGGAGAGGCAGCTCAGAGCACACCCGGGGTGGGGAGCCTGAGCTACTAAAGAAAAGGCGGACGAGAAGAGAAGAGGAAAGGAAAAAAAAACCCCAGGTCTTAACCTAGAAAGCGTGTAGACCAGTGGCTCCAAGAGGGAAATTACCAAGCGTTACGGCAAAGCAGTCACTCGGCGCTGTCTCTCTCTGCAGGCGTAACTGCCCTGCCTCCAGACTGCTCCGTGACGCACGCTCAACCACATTCGGTAGGACCTTAAACGTTCTAACTAGTCATAAGGCCTCAAAGGGCAACGAAATCCCCTATGTACAACGCTGATTAAAGGACAAGAGGCCAATAAATAAATAAATAAAACCAACCTAACATAAAACACCATCATTCACAACTGACAAAGAAAAAAAACACGACAGCCTGAAGCCAGAAGAAGCCCTGCCCAACTAAAACACGGTACGATATAAATACAAACCACTTGCAAAGTCCACCCACATTAATCTGTACTTAACCCACAGGTAGAAAGATATTTGTTCTAGTCTCTTAAGTGGCGTGTCATCCAAGCTCTCCGGAGACTGCCACCCAACCAGTTTCCTGTCAAACCTACAGCCGAGAACAACATTTAATTACCATGTTTAATTGATCTTGTTAACTGTTAGGGTGGACAGCTTTGATCTCGCCTGCTGATAGCCAGTTTACTACTACAAAAGGAACTGGGACCTTGCATAATTGCCAAGCGTTCGATGTGCATTTTTTAATTCCTTCTATTTCTCAATCTCCCTTTCGGTTTGTGCTGCACTAACACTCCTGACAACAGGAACCGAAGCACATGCCCTCATTTATCGTATCATGTATCTGAACATGCAGGGGGAAAAAAAAGAAAGATGAGGAAAGGGAAATCGCCCCTCCTTCACCCAGAAATACGGAAAAAGGCCAGGAATTACCATAGTGAATCTGGCCTTGGCAACGTTAAGCGCAGCATCCAGCTGATGGCAGCCGGCACCAAACGCTTCAGAGGAAGGTGCAGGAATCACTTAAGCACGTGTGGGATCATCTGCTCCCCATCCCCCTTGAAAGCCTCATCTGACTCTCCACTCATTAGAGGCTGGTTTAAATTCCAGGACGGAATTTAGGTTTTGAGGAATTTCAGTGGCTTTCCACTGTGTTGTTTTATGTTTGTTAATAGGTTCACCCAAAAAAGTGCCTCTTCTGCAGAAGCTTCATATTAGCAGCTTAGGAGAGAAGCCCACAAGACCAAGGTTACTAGCTCGCGCTCAACCAAGCTGAGACTGTGCCAATACTAATAGGAAGAGAAACTTCTGAGGACATTTTATTGTATCCTAAACTATCTAGGAACCTTCAAAATAAATCCTAATTAAAAACAACTAAATACAAGTATGTTTAATTCATTAACTACCTCTCCTGAACACCATTCTCCTGAACGATCAAGCCAATCTCATACGATCTACGGAAATAAATGTTCATAGGTGGCGTATAATACGTTCCGAGCAATGTACAAAGCAGCTCTAAATTTCAGCCAAAGAGTGTCAACTGTTTTCAAAACGGCAAGCCAAACCCTCATCAAACTGAATTCAGCTGGAGCTTTGCCACGCAGCAGGACAGCGACTTGGCCCACCATGCCCATGGGAAATCTTTTTCTAACTCGGACTTTCTTCCTGCTTATTTCAAACGAAATCTCCTTTGGATCAGGTTGAATTTCCACAGATAATTAGTCTTGCACTAGCTAAATAAAACAAGAGTTATATTGCTTCTGAGCAGCAATCTGAATAATTACAACAGGGTAAAAGAGAAAACACCTTCTTTCTTTCCTAGGGGAACTTAGCAATTAACTGTTTAACATGGTTTGAACTTTGCCGCTGAATCTTCGTATTACACAGCAACAGAGAGAAGTACCATCGCATGCGGTCACTTGAAGCATCTGTAGAGTATCGTAGCCAAACTGTAGCTCCCAAATACTGTCAGAACAGAATTTTTCCCGTGACAGTCAGTCCCTTCTCACCAAAGCTTCCTCAACAGCACACCACGGTTTTGGTGGTTGGTTTTGGTGGTTGTTTGTTTTTTTGTTGTTGTTGGGGTGGTGTTTTCATTGGTTTGGGGTTTTCTCCTGAACTTTTTTCTAACGAAGGTTTCTTCTTGTTATTACAAGATGACAGATATCTCGTACGCTCTTTCCTTACATCAGAAGCTATAGAAATCCCAGAACGTCAGCCAGCCCGTTCATCTCCTGCCTGCTGCTGGTACTGTCTCGAATAATGCTCACTTTTGGAGGCGAGGGGTGGAGGAGGGGTTTCCCTAGGAATAAGCTGAATAAAGCTTCCCGTTCGGCTAAAGCAGGAAACGTGCTCCAGTACTGCCTTACACACAAAGAGTGGAAAATACTTACTAAACAAAATAGCAGGAGATGAAGTGTAAACTGGATTGTCCTTACAACATGCAGACAAATAGAAAGCCATACTCTCCATCCCCCCAGCTCTCTTTCATTAAAGTGCTTTAACTTGAAAAAAATACATACATATGTATACACGTTCTGCATGAACATCAAATGATTATGCTGTGCCTTTAAAACCAAACACTGAAGGATTTTAAACAACAACAACGTTAATTAGGAGGTAGCATTTCCTCCCTCCCACAGGATCAGTTTCTTCTTGTCAGAATAGGAGGTACAACTGGCCAAACCCCATCCTACTACTGCAGAAACTGAACCAGAAGTTGTCATTAGGTTAACCCCTCCCAGCATTTCTCTCAAACAATCTCTTCAGAAAGACTAAAAATAAATAGCACAGAAGATAGAAGGGACAGCCTTCCAGGACGTCGAACCATTAGGATTCACAGAAAAGAACAGCAATATTAATTTTTGCATAAGTACCTGCAGATGGTAGAAGACAAATATTAATGGAAAAAATGTCCTCCTTCATGCCCTATAAAAACAATGACTGTTTAAGGCCTCAGAGTGTTTCCCAAGAGCTGGCCTTGTAATTCACGCAAGATTTCTCTGCTGCCATCCTGATGAGCTCTGATCACTTCAAAAAGGCACTTGTCCTCACCCACCCTGACGTTTAAGAACTGGAAGTGATGAAAACTACATCACCTAATGCTAGGTCACAGCTACAGATGCACGCTGCTAGAAGATGAAAAGCTGTTAGGCAAGTTCGATGGTGTAAACCGTATTACGGCAGCCGGATGCTGGAAACATATGACAAAACACCACGCAAAACAACATAAGCAACACACATAAGCTTAATGAAAACCTGATGAAAGACTGTATAAAAAAGTACCGAATCTAATTCATTCCCTAGACCTGGCTAGTGCAGTTAAACTAAGGTCACGAGTACTGCATACTGCACTTGAATTTTATAAACCACTTTGAGCCATTAGTGCCTCCCCCACCATAAGTTATAAACCAGTCATCGGCCCCATAGGGACATGTCTCATCCTATTTTGATGTCCCTTCTTATGGCACAACACCCTGCTCATCGTGCAAAGCTCAAATACATGTCAGGAAAGCATTTTACTGAATGGCCTTAAAATTATGCTTGTATTGAAATAGAGTCAGACACACAAGTTTCTCAGTTGGGGGACATAAACAGAGGCTTTTCTACCACTGTAAATGGAAAATTTGAGACAGCCAAACCAAACCAGAGAGAGCTGAACCATTCCAGTGAACCTCATCCGCAGCAGTGAACCCTGGAAAAAGCATCACTAAGATCACCTACAACTGAAAGCTACCTTCAATATCCTGAAGTACATGAAACTAAACTCTCTGAGCGCCTGTGGCACACCAACACAAAAGCCTTGGAAAGCAGGCCTCCCAGTTGAAGGGCGTGCCAGAAATCCAGTCACTCTTGATAGCTGAGGAAGCTTCCCCCTAGTAAGGGTTGCAAAGACGTAGCACCCACTGCAATGCAGCACACCATTGACCAGTTTGCCACATCAGAAAGTTCCTTCACATGTGGTGCCATGAAAGGATGTACTTAAACTAATGCGTTCACTACAGGACATCAAGAATATGTAACAGAAGAGAAACAGCAGAGATCATTCAAGACACATTTACCTACTAGTACTCCAGTCTAGGAGCATATGGATCCTGCACACACACAAGGACGCACCGTACAGCCAGACAAGCAAGCACAGTCCATGACTGTAACGAAATGACTAACTGAAGACAAAGAGCTTTGTTCTGCCTGCTTTCCCTCCCTCACACCCCCACCCATGCTCAGTGAGAAACAAACCCTAACAGACCCCTGTTATCTGAAGGATAATTTTACTTGGAAACAAAATGATGATAATACACAGAAGAAAAAACCCTCACATTTTCAAAGTACGTACTTTCCCAAGCACCAGGGACATACGTAGCGTAGCTTATACCAGCTGCTAGTCTGCAGCTACTTCCCAAGAAGTGGTTGTGACCCAGATTTGAAGTTTGCTAGTCCTCTTCTCGTCCTTCCCATATAGGATCACGCTGGGATCACAAAAGTCACCCTGGGACCTTTGGTTCCAAGAGGAAATTATTGTCTGGGCCCCAAAAAGAGAACAAAAGCAATTTATTCAAGTAGAAATTACCCATGATTTGAACAGCAGGTGTACAATGTCCTACCCCCTCATCCTGAAAGCTAGAGCAAAATACTTAAGTCATCTGATACAACATCATGCTGCATCTGCCTGTGCACCACAAGAGATACAGTTGTTTACAACATTTTTCCCCACAAGAAAAGGTTTATGAGCAATAAGAATCTAGTTAATGGGAAAGCAATTAAATTTGTTTACAATCCTTGTTGTTCTTACAGTCCCGCTACAGCAAACCGTTTCCTCCATGAAGCTTCTGTATCTTCAAAAATGGGAAGGAAAAATCCCCCTTGTCATTGTTCCCAAACAAAGCCAGCATTATTAAACCATTCTCGTTGCTTTGCAGATATTTCCCTTTAATGTCAGCAACGGGGTTAAACTTGCAGACGAGCCTTGACGGCTTGCATTATAGAGACGTTCATGATGCTAACTACAACCGATCATCCCACCCAACCTCCTTGGCTAGATTACAATATGTAGAAAGCATATAAGAAGAGCATTGACATGTCTTTATATGCAACCTCATGTCCATATGCTTAGCCTACACATCAATTCCTTGCGACCGATACGCAAATAAAATAATCTTCCTTTACAAGGAGGCTGCATTTCATACAATTAAAAATATATATATTAGAAAGAAATCGTCATTAATTCTTGTTGACTTTAATAAATGAGATCTTTGAAAAGTAAATATTAGCAGCAGCAATTAAGCAGCTGTTAAGCAACAAAATTAAATTTGACAGCAGAGATGCTACTTACCAAAGAATTGAAAACCAAATGGAGAAAGCCAAACATAAGAACTGCGTCCAATTTTGGGAATTGCAATGACAAGAGCAAAGATCATCAAATTAAAAGCAATAACAGGCTTAGCTCAAAGAACTGAATTGCAATAATAAAAAAAAAATGTAGTAAATATATAACTTGTGCAAAACGATGACCAAGAGAGAATACAATAACTAAATGTCTGACCCATGTAAAATTTCAGGGTTTGCACAGTGCAGCACTAGCCTCATTTCACCCTTCCCTTTAGATGCGTTGCATCAGCATACAGTAATAATTAGCTCCCTATTTAAAATAGAGATAAATAAATACTGCTTCCTATCAGGGCATCAATGTAATATACCACCATGCTGAAGGTATCCACAGTAACAAAACATTCCCATTTCAAGTCTGACTGCACCATGCCATGCCAAACTAACATAACTATATCGGCAGAAAAGGATATACCTGTCCTGGTGAGGAAGAAAAGCTCCTTAAGTTTGCCAAGCAGTTACCAAAGCACCAAAAAAGTCAAACTGGTTATCACAAAACTTTACCCTAACCCTTACAAACCACAGAAATAGCCTTTCGCTAAGGATGACGATGGTTTCCTCCTTTGGAGGAACCGTATACTGAAGTCTACCATAAAGAATAATTCTGCAATGAAATAGGTAAGTTACCCATACAGGATTCATACTCTTTGACTCTTATCTGCGAAAGGCTTTCCTTATCAATTTTGTTCATAAGTATGCCATATGCAAAGCAGGCTTTGTACTTCAGTCTAAAAGAAAGCTATCAGTGGTCTCTGAGCAGCAACCTATTCAGGCTAGGCTTATACCTTACACAGCTGCCACAGAAGTTGCAACACAGTTCTTTGGATTCCTGAATGTTTCCAACACATGGAGAAAGCTAAGCTGCTGTTGCAAGCCATCTTTCACTTACTCTGTGGGGAGCTAGGACACGCACAAATGAAACTCCATTTAACCGATACAAGTTTTACAGGATCCTTTCTCCAAAGTCGGACCAAGCTCAGAAAAAACTTTTCCTATAGCTGTCTAGCTGTACAGTTAGTCGCTTCTGAGGACCGCTTTACAGGCTCAGAAAGAAACTTAACAAGAACCTCCCCATACTGCCGCTACTTAGGAATCCGAGGCCGAATCTGGATCTTGCTGCTTGTGCTCTGGACGAAGTTGCAAATACAAACTTGGGATCGGTTCTGCACACAGAACGGAAGCTCAGGAGAACCGAGAGGTACAAAACCAGCTGCAAAGTCTATCCAGGTTTCTATTTACTGAGGTCTTCCCATGCACATAACAAAAGAATTAACCAGGCATGTGGGCTGAACTGTCAGAAGCCCGTCTGATCCGAAGTCTAGCGCAAACCCGGCATAAACACATACACAAACCCACCCAGCCCTCCCGCAGGATCACCGCGCCATCTCCCAGCTAAAACCTCCCCGCGCTGGAGGTCCTGACAGCCAGCCAGCTCCCCTCCGCCCCCGCCGCAGACACCCTCTCCCCACCGAACCAGGTTTCTGCCAGAGAGAGGCACTGGGGAAGCACCGGCAGCCACCGGCCCCGCACGTTGACAGCGCCCTGCCCGGGCGGCAGCCAGAGCCAGAGCCGCCGGACGGAGCTCGGGGCCGGGGCTGGGGTCAGCAGGAGGGGTACGGGCAGCGCCGCTCTGCAGCCGGCAAGCACCGGCGGGGCCCGGGAGGAGCCGCGGCGAGAGGCCGGGGGTGCCCCCGCCACCTGAACGCGGGAAGGGCGGGAGGGGGGGGGAATGCTTAATTTTCCCTCTTTCTTACCTTTTTTAAACAAACAAACAAATGAATAATGAAGCAAGCGCTGCCACGCAAAGCCGGGAAGGGTCGCACTCACAGATCTTGACTTTGCGGTGGTCGAGGCGGGCGAGGAGTGCATCCAGGGCGCTGAGGGCTGTGTCCAGTCAGATTTCGAGTACCTCCAAGGGTGGAGTGTCCACAACCTCTCCAGGCAACCTGTGCCAGTGTTTGACCACCCTCACAGCAAAAAAACTTTTACGTATGTTTAAATGGAGTTTCGTGTATTTCAGTTTGTGCTCGTTGCCTCTTGTCAAAGCATTATAAGCGGGAACACTAATACACTCTTCTTACTGGAAGGTTGTCCAAGAGGGTGCTAATTTGCACCGAGGTGGACAACCTGATCAAGGAAGCTGGGGCACTCTATGGCCAACCCAACACTACCACGCCCACTAAACCACGTCCCTAAGCACCTCCTCTACACGTCTTTTAAATACTTCCAGGGTTGGTGACCCAACCACTTCCCTGGGCAGCCTGTTCCAAGGCCTGACCACTCTTTCAGTAAAGAAGTTTTTCCTACAGTTGCAGCTATTGCATCAGCAATGGGACCAGGCAGGGACTTCAACTTACTTTTTCTAGGGCGTAGATAGACAAAGATAGATGTCATCACAAGCGACGCAGGAACAGTAGATCATTCAACGCAACGAAAATATCATGATTCAAAATGATGTGCTTTGGTTTCCTCTCAAAAACCCAAAATGCTATGGGGTCAGACTTCATTTCTAGGAACACCACGCATGCTACCTCACTTCTGACACAACTCTGTTCTGGGTAGGACTGAACAACAAAGCAGAATTAGATCCTGGAAGAATCCCTTCTCAGAAATATCTCTGGATGCAGAGCAAATTATTTGCTGTAAATCACCAAGGATTCAGAGACACCCAGGAGCACCCCAAGACCCCCAGGAACACCCCATGGGGACCTAGAGACTCCCAGGAGCACCCCACGGGCCCCCAGAGATCCCCAGGAGCACCCCACAGGCACTCAGGAGACACAAGGACTGCCCACAATCCTCCAGGAGCACCCCAGGGGAACCCCAAGGCTACCCAGAGGCACCTAGAACACCCCAAGGCTCCCAGGAGCACAACAAGAACATCCAGCAGCGCCCCAAGATGCCCACGAGTATCCTGTGAGCACCTAGAGAAACCCAGGAGCGCCGCAAGACCCCCGGGAACACCCCAAGGGCACCCAGAGACCCCCAGGAGCACAACAAGAACATCCAGCAGCACCCCAAGATCCCCGGGGACACCCCGTGGGCACCCAGAGACCCCCAGGAGCACAACAAGAGCACCTGAAGAGCAACGCAAGAACACCAGGAGCACCCTGTGGGCACCCAGAGACACCCAGGAGCACCCCAAGACCCCCCGAACATCCTAGAGGCACCCAGAGACCCTCAGGAACACCCCAGGAGCACTCCAAGAGGACTCGGAGACACCTAGAAGAACCCAAGAGCCCAAGGAACAACCCATGGGCACTGAGAGACCCCCGGAGCAAAAGAAGAACCCCCAGAAGCACAGCAAGACCACGAGGAGCGCCCCAGCAGCACCACCAGGGCCTAGAGCCGGCACCTAGAGCCGGCACCTAGAGCCGGCACCTAGAGCCCGCACCTAGAGCCGGCACCTAGAGCCCGCACCTAGAGCCCGCACCTAGAGCCGGCACCTAGAGCCCGCACCTAGAGCCGGCACCTAGAGCCCGCACCTAGAGCCCGCACCTAGAGCCCGCACCTAGAGCCCGCACCTAGAGCCCGCACCTAGAGCCCGCACCTAGAGCCCGCACCTAGAGCCCGCACCTAGAACCCCAGGAGCATCCCAAGGCACCCAGCAACAACCCATGGGCACCTACAGATGCCCCGCAGCACCCCTAGACCGCCAAGACCACCCCAAGACTCCCAAGAGCAGCCTGCGGGCACCCAGAGGGCCCCAGGAGCACCCCAAGACCCCCAGGAGCATACTGGGAGCACACACAGACCCCCAGGAGCACCGCAAGAACGCCCACAAGCACCCCAAGACCCTCAGGAGCATCCTCTGGGTACCCAGAGACCCCCGGGAGCAGCCCCAGGAGCACCCCAAACGCAGCCCGTAGAGACCTCCCAGTCCTGCAGGCTGTTTTTTGATGAACCTTAACATATCTAATGCTTTCCGACATGAGACTTGCCTGACGTTCAGCCCTCTACCTTGTGATGTGGAGGCCCGGACGGTTTCCTCTGCATCTCCCACGACTTTGCTGTATCTCTCGTCAGCTGCACAGACACTCCAACAGCACAGACCTCAGCGACACCCAAATCCAACTGCAAAACCCATCTCAGTAAGGCTCGGGAACACACCTCCCTTTCCCAACCATCCCCTGGTCCCAAAAGGTTAGAAACCCCTTCTCTTCTCCTGAACTGCCAGCGAAGGAACCCCGCTCCTTCCTGACAGCTCCTGCCCTGGATTTGCAGCCCTCAAGCCCCTGTGTCGGCCGCTCCTCGGGAGCTGCTCTGCCCAGCTATGCCCAGGCTTCTGCGAGCACCTCCCACCTTCCCACAGACTCTGACCTCTGCTACAGCCCCACAAAAGAAGTCAAGTCCTGACGCTTCTCATCCACGAGGGGCCGGCCGCCAGCCGCATTGCTTCTAGGGACAACATGATACTCTGTGGGCGAAGGCCACGAGCCGTTCCATACGCTGAAAGACACCATGCCTTATGTCCCTGCTGCTTTCTTGAACAACGCTACAACTCCATAGACAGAGGCATACAAGATGCTCACCTCAACCCCTGCTAAATAGTCTCACAGTCGCTCCTAGCCAGAGATGATGTCAACAGCTTCTGCAATAGACAGCAAAACTGGTGGAAAAAAACAAGGTTCCATCTTCAATAAAGTCAGGAATTCCAAAACAATACAATGCACCTGGAATAAAATAAAAACCAAAACCAGATTATGAACCAAAACCATACATCTTGCCACCTCTGAACACCCAATACAAATTGACCCACCTGGAAAAAAAAAAAAAAAAAAAAGAAAAGCTGCATACGAGTCTCCTTTCTGCTATAGATGCAGCTGAACCTTGCCTGGTCCTGAAGCCCTTAGCTTAAACAGACCCCTCTGCTTCCCTAAATCTCAAAACAAGACTACCCAAATAGCTTAGACAGCTCAAAAGCTGCAATCAACTAAAGCAACAGCAGACCACCGCCTCCAGAGAAGCCCAGCAGCAGAATGAGCTCCCTGAGGAGAGGCTGTAGCTCATCTCCCCCAGGCCCCGCCCACCGCCCTTCCCACAATCCCCTGGGAACGGGCGGGGCCAACCACCAGAGCCATCAAGGCAGCCAGAGGAGCAGCAGGCAGTTTTCTCACCTGCCTTCAGTTTACAGCATGCCAAGCACCAAACAGAGAAAGCCACCCTCACAGCAAACCACCATACCTGCTCTTTTGGAATCAATCCTAGACTCCTTAAGGTTGGAAAAGACCTCTAAGACCATCGAGTCCAACCGTCAACCCAACACCACCACGCCCACTAAACCACGTCCCTAAGCACCTCCTCTACACGTCTTTTAAATACTTCCAGGGTTGGTGACCCAACCACTTCCCTGGGCAGCCTGTTCCAAGGCCTGACCACTCTTTCAGTAAAGAAGTTTTTCCTACAGTTGCAGCTATTGCATCAGCAATGGGACCAGGCAGGGACTTCAACTTACTTTTTCTAGGGCGTAGATAGACAAAGACAGATGTCATCACAAGCGACGCAGGAACAGTAGATCATTCAACGCAACGAAAATATCATGATTCAAAATGATGTGCTTTGGTTTCCTCTCAAAAACCCAAAATGCTATGGGGTCAGACTTCATTTCTAGGAACACCACGCATGCTACCTCACTTCTGACACAACTCTGTTCTGGGTAGGACTGAACAACAAAGCAGAATTAGATCCTGGAAGAATCCCTTCTCAGAAATATCTCTGGATGCAGAGCAAATTATTTGCTGTAAATCACCAAGGATTCAGAGACACCCAGGAGCACCCCAAGACCCCCAGGAACACCCCATGGGGACCTAGAGACTCCCAGGAGCACCCCACGGGCCCCCAGAGATCCCCAGGAGCACCCCACAGGCACTCAGGAGACACAAGGACTGCCCACAATCCTCCAGGAGCACCCCAGGGGAACCCCAAGGCTACCCAGAGGCACCTAGAACACCCCAAGGCTCCCAGGAGCACAACAAGAACATCCAGCAGCACCCCAAGATGCCCACGAGTATCCTGCAGGCACCTAGAGAAACCCAGGAGCGCCGCAAGACCCCCGGGAACACCCCAAGGGCACCCAGAGACCCCCCAGGAGCACAACAAGAACATCCAGCAGCACCCCAAGATCCCCGGGGACACCCCGTGGGCACCCAGAGACCCCCAGGAGCCCCCCAAGAGCACCCGAAGAGCAACGCAAGAACACCAGGAGCACCCTGTGGGCACCCAGAGACACCCAGGAGCCCCCCAAGAGCACCCGAAGAGCAACGCAAGAACACCAGGAGCACCCTGTGGGCACCCAGAGACACCCAGGAGCACCCCAAGAGCACCCGAAGAGCAACGCAAGAACACCAGGAGCACCCCAAGGCTACCCAGAAGCACCTAGAACACCCCAAGGCTCCCAGGAGCACAACAAGAACATCCAGCAGCACCCCAAGATGCCCAGGAGTATCCTGTGAGCACCTAGAGAAACCCAGGAGCGCCGCAAGACCCCCGGGAACACCCCAAGGGCACCCAGAGACCCCCAAGGAGCACAACAAGAACATCCAGCAGCACCCCAAGATCCCCGGGGACACCCCGTGGGCACCCAGAGACCCCCAGGAGCACAACAAGAGCACCCGAAGAGCAACGCCAGAACACCAGGAGCACCCTGTGGGCACCCAGAGACACCCAGGAGCACCCCAAGACCCCCCGAACATCCTAGAGGCACCCAGAGACCCTCAGGAACACCCCAGGAGCACTCCAAGGGGACTCGGAGACACCTAGAAGACCCCAAGAGCCCAAGGAACAACCCATGGGCACTGAGAGACCCCAGGAGCAAAAGAAGAACCCCCAGAAGCACAGCAAGACCACGAGGAGCGCCCCAGCAGCACCACCAGGGCCTAGAACCGGCACCTAGAACCGGCACCTAGAACCGGCACCTAGAACCGGCACCTAGAACCGGCACCTAGAACCGGCACCTAGAACCGGCACCTAGAACCGGCACCTAGAAGCCCAGGAGCATCCCAAGGCACCCAAAAATAACCCATGGGCACCTCCAGATGCCCCGCAGCACCCCTAGACCGCCAAGACCACCCCAAGACTCCCAAGAGCATCCTGCGGGCACCCAGAGGGCCCCAGGAGCACCCCAAGACCCCCAGGAGCATACTGGGAGCACACAGAGACCCCCAGGAGCACCGCAAGAACGCCCAGAAGCACCCCAAGACCCTCAGGAGCATCCTCTGGGCACCCAGAGACCCCCGCGAGCAGCCCCAGGAGCACCCCAAACGCAGCCCGTAGAGACCTCCCAGTCCTGCAGGCTATTTTTTGATGGACCTTAACATACCTAATGCTTTCCGACATGAGACTTGCCTGACGTTCAGCCCTCTACCTTGTGATGTGGAGGCCCGGACGGTTTACTCTGCATCTCCCACGACTTTGCTGTATCTCTCGTCAGCTGCACAGACACTCCAACAGAACAGACCTCAGCGACACCCAAATCCAACTGCAAAACCCATCTCAGTAAGGCTCGGGAACACACCTCCCTTTCCCAACCATCCCCTGGTCCCAAAAGGTTAGAAACCCCTTCTCTTCTCCTGAACTGCCAGCGAAGGAACCCCGCTCCTTCCTGACAGCTCCTGCCCTGGATTTGCAGCCCTCAAGCCCCTGTGTCGGCCGCTCCTCGGGAGCTGCTCTGCCCAGCTATGCCCAGGCTTCTGCGAGCACCTCCCACCTTCCCACAGACTCTGACCTCTGCTACAGCCCCACAAAAGAAGTCAAGTCCTGATGCTTCTCATCCACGAGGGGCCGGCCGCCAGCCGCATCGCTTCTAGGGACAACATGATACTCTGTGGGCGAAGGCCACGAGCCGTTCCATACGCTGAAAGACACCATGCCTTATGTCCCTGCTGCTTTCTTGAACAACGCTACAACTCCATAGACAGAGGCATACAAGATGCTCACCTCAACCCCTGCTAAATAGTCTCACAGTCGCTCCTAGCCAGAGATGATGTCAACAGCTTCTGCAATAGACAGCAAAACTGGTGGAAAAAAACAAGGTTCCATCTTCAATAAAGTCAGGAATTCCAAAACAATACAATGCACCTGGAATAAAATAAAAACCAAAACCAGATTATGAACCAAAACCATACATCTTGCCACCTCTGAACACCCAATACAAATTGACCCACCTGGGAAAAAAAAAATAAAATAGAAAAGCTGCATACGAGTCTCCTTTCTGCTCTAGATGCATCTGAACCTTGCCTGGTCCTGAAGCCCTTAGCTTAAACAGACCCCTCTGCTTCCCTAAATCTCAAAACAAGACTACCCAAATAGCTTAGACAGCTCAAAAGCTGCAATCAACTAAAGCAACAGCAGACCACCGCCTCCAGAGAAGCCCAGCAGCAGCATGAGCTCCCTGAGGAGAGGCTGTAGCTCATCTCCCCCAGGCCCCGCCCACCGCCCTTCCCACAATGCCCTGGGAACGGGCGGGGCCAACCACCAGAGCCATCAAGGCAGCCAGAGGAGCAGCAGGCAGTTTTCTCACCTGCCTTCAGTTTACAGCATGCCAAGCACCAAACAGAGAAAGCCACCCTCACAGCAAACCACCATACCTGCTCTTTTGGAATCAATCCTAGACTCCTTAAGGTTGGAAAAGACCTCTAAGACCATCGAGTCCAACCGTCAACCCAACACCACCACGCCCACTAAACCACGTCCCTAAGCACCTCCTCTACACGTCTTTTCAATACTTCCAGGGTTGGTGACCCAACCACTTCCCTGGGCAGCCTGTTCCAAGGCCTGACCACTCTTTCAGTAAAGAAATTTTTCCTACAGTTGCAGCTATTGCATCAGCAATGGGACCAGGCAGGGACTTCAACTTACTTTTTCTAGGGCGTAGATAGACAAAGACAGATGTCATCACAAGCGACGCAGGAACAGTAGATCATTCAACGCAACGAAAATATCATGATTCAAAACGATGTGCTTTGGTTTCCTCTCAAAAACCCAAAATGCTATGGGGTCAGACTTCATTTCTAGGAACACCACGCATGCTACCTCACTTCTGACACAACTCTGTTCTGGGTAGGACTGAACAACAAAGCAGAATTAGATCCTGGAAGAATCCCTTCTTAGAAATATCTCTGGATGCAGAGCAAATTATTTGCTGTAAATCACCAAGGATTCAGAGACACCCAGGAGCACCCCAAGACCCCCAGGAACACCCCATGGGGACCTAGAGACTCCCAGGAGCACCCCACGGGCCCCCAGAGATCCCCAGGAGCACCCCACAGGCACTCAGGAGACACAAGGACTGCCCACAATCCTCCAGGAGCACCCCAGGGGAACCCCAAGGCTACCCAGAGGCACCTAGAACACCCCAAGGCTCCCAGGAGCACAACAAGAACATCCAGCAGCACCCCAAGATGCCCACGAGTATCCTGTGAGCACCTAGAGAAACCCAGGAGCGCCGCGAGACCCCCGGGAACACCCCAAGGGCACCCAGAGACCCCCAAGGAGCACAACAAGAACATCCAGCAGCACCCCAAGATCCCCGGGGACACCCCGTGGGCACCCAGAGACCCCCAGGAGCACAACAAGAGCACCCGAAGAGCAACGCAAGAACACCAGGAGCACCCTGTGGGCACCCAGAGACACCCAGGAGCACCCCAAGACCCCCCGAACATCCTAGAGGCACCCAGAGACCCTCAGGAACACCCCAGGAGCACTCCAAGGGGACTCGGAGACACCTAGAAGACCCCAAGAGCCCAAGGAACAACCCATGGGCACTCAGAGACCCCAGGAGCAAAAGAAGAACCCCCAGAAGCACAGCAAGACCACGAAGAGCGCCCCAGCAGCACCACCAGGGCCTAGAACCGGCACCTAGAACCGGCACCTAGAGCCGGCACCTAGAGCCGGCACCTAGAACCGGCACCTAGAACCGGCACCTAGAACCCGCACCTAGAACCCGCACCTAGAACCGGCACCTAGAACCCCAGGAGCATCCCAAGGCACCCAGCAACAACCCATGGGCACCTACAGATGCCCCGCAGCACCCCTAGACCGCCAAGACCACCCCAAGACTCCCAAGAGCAGCCTGCGGGCACCCAGAGGGACCCAGGAGCACCCCAAGACCCCCAGGAGCATACTGGGAGCACACAGAGACCCCCAGGAGCACCGCAAGAACGCCCACAAGCACCCCAAGACCCTCAGGAGCATCCTCTGGGCACCCAGAGACCCCCGCGAGCAGCCCCAGGAGCACCCCAAACGCAGCCCGTAGAGACCTCCCAGTCCTGGAGGCTATTTTTTGATGAACCTTAACATACCTAATGCTTTCCGACATGAGACTTGCCTGACGTTCAGCCCTCTACCTTGTGATGTGGAGGCCCGGACGGTTTACTCTGCATCTCCCACGACTTTGCTGTATCTCTCGTCAGCTGCACAGACACTCCAACAGAACAGACCTCAGCGACACCCAAATCCAACTGCAAAACCCATCTCAGTAAGGCTCGGGAACACACCTCCCTTTCCCAACCATCCCCTGGTCCCAAAAGGTTAGAAACCCCTTCTCTTCTCCTGAACTGCCAGCGAAGGAACCCCGCTCCTTCCTGACAGCTCCTGCCCTGGATTTGCACCCCTCAAGCCCCTGTGTCGGCCGCTCCTCGGGAGCTGCTCTGCCCAGCTATGCCCAGGCTTCTGCGAGCACCTCCCACCTTCCCACAGACTCTGACCTCTGCTACAGCCCCACAAAAGAAGTCAAGTCCTGACGCTTCTCATCCACGAGGGGCCGGCCGCCAGCCGCATCGCTTCTAGGGACAACATGATACTCTGTGGGCGAAGGCCACGAGCCGTTCCATACGCTGAAAGACACGATGCCTTATGTCCCTGCTGCTTTCTTGAACAACGCTACAACTCCATAGACAGATGCATACAAGATGCTCACCTCAACCCCTGCTAAATAGTCTCACAGTCGCTCCTAGCCAGAGATGATGTCAACAGCTTCTGCAATAGACAGCAAAACTGGTGGAAAAAAACAAGGTTCCATCTTCAATAAAGTCAGGAATTCCAAAACAATACAATGCACCTGGAATAAAATAAAAACCAAAACCAGATTATGAACCAAAACCATACATCTTGCCACCTCTGAACACCCAATACAAATTGACCCACCTGGAAAAAAAAAAAAAAATAAAGAGAAAAGCTGCATACGAGTCTCCTTTCTGCTCTAGATGCAGCTGAACCTTGCCTGGTCCTGAAGCCCTTAGCTTAAACAGACCCCTCTGCTTCCCTAAATCTCAAAACAAGACTACCCAAATAGCTTAGACAGCTCAAAAGCTGCAATCAACTGAAGCAACAGCAGACCACCGCCTCCAGAGAAGCCCAGCAGCAGAATGAGCTCCCTGAGGAGAGGCTGTAGCTCATCTCCCCCAGGCCCCGCCCACCGCCCTTCCCACAATCCCCTGGGAACGGGCGGGGCCAACCACCAGAGCCATCAAGGCAGTCAGAGGAGCAGCAGGCAGTTTTCTCACCTGCCTTCACTTTACAGCATGCCAAGCACCAAACAGAGAAAGCCACCCTCACAGCAAACCACCATACCTGCTCTTTTGGAATCAATCCTAGACTCCTTAAGGTTGGAAAAGACCTCTAAGACCATCGAGTCCAACCGTCAACCCAACACCACCACGCCCACTAAACCACGTCCCTAAGCACCTCCTCTACACCTCTTTTAAATACTTCCAGGGTTGGTGACCCAACCACTTCCCTG
The DNA here is from genome assembly GCF_964195595.1 of Calonectris borealis. NCBI lineage: Eukaryota > Metazoa > Chordata > Aves > Procellariiformes > Procellariidae > Calonectris > Calonectris borealis. Next base: position 128,476 of record NW_027441500.1, on the reverse strand, counting down.
GGCAGCCTGTTCCAAGGCCTGACCACTCTTTCAGTAAAGAAATTTTTCCTACAGTTGCAGCTATTGCATCAGCAATGGGACCAGGCAGGGACTTCAACTTACTTTTTCTAGGGCGTAGATATACAAAGACAGATGTCATCACAAGCGACGCAGGAACAGTAGATCATTCAACGCAACGAAAATATCATGATTCAAAATGATGTGCTTTGGTTTCCTCTCAAAAACCCAAAATGCTATGGGGTCAGACTTCATTTCTAGGAACACCACGCATGCTACCTCACTTCTGACACAACTCTCTTCTGGGTAGGACTGAACGACAAAGCAGAATTAGATCCTGGAAGAATCCCTTCTCAGAAATATCTCTGGATGCAGAGCAAATTATTTGCTGTAAATCACCAAGGATTCAGAGACACCCAGGAGCACCCCAAGACCCCCAGGAACACCCCATGGGGACCTAGAGACTCCCAGGAGCACCCCACGGGCCCCCAGAGATCCCCAGGAGCACCCCACAGGCACTCAGGAGACACAAGGACTGCCCACAATCCTCCAGGAGCACCCCAGGGGAACCCCAAGGCTACCCAGAGGCACCTAGAACACCCCAAGGCTCCCAGGAGCACAACAAGAACATCCAGCAGCACCCCAAGATGCCCACGAGTATCCTGTGAGCACCTAGAGAAACCCAGGAGCGCCGCGAGACCCCCGGCAACACCCCAAGGGCACCCAGAGACCCCCCAGGAGCACAACAAGAACATCCAGCAGCACCCCAAGATCCCCGGGGTCACCCCGTGGGCACCCAGAGACCCCCAGGAGCCCCCCAAGAGCACCCGAAGAGCAACGCAAGAACACCAGGAGCACCCTGTGGGCACCCAGAGACACCCAGGAGCCCCCCAAGAGCACCCGAAGAGCAACGCAAGAACACCAGGAGCACCCTGTGGGCACCCAGAGACACCCAGGAGCACCCCAAGAGCACCCGAAGAGCAACGCAAGAACACCAGGAGCACCCCAAGGCTACCCAGAGGCACCTAGAACACCCCAAGGCTCCCAGGAGCACAACAAGAACATCCAGCAGCACCCCAAGATGCCCACGAGTATCCTGTGAGCACCTAGAGAAACCCAGGAGCGCCGCAAGACCCCCGGGAACACCCCAAGGGCACCCAGAGACCCCCAGGAGCACAACAAGAACATCCAGCAGCACCCCAAGATCCCCGGGGACACCCCGTGGGCACCCAGAGACCCCCAGGAGCACAACAAGAGCACCCGAAGAGCAACGCAAGAACACCAGGAGCACCCTGTGGGCACCCAGAGACACCCAGGAGCACCCCAAGACCCCCCGAACATCCTAGAGGCACCCAGAGACCCTCAGGAACACCCCAGGAGCACTCCAAGGGGACTCGGAGACACCTAGAAGACCCCAAGAGCCCAAGGAACAACCCATGGGCACTGAGAGACCCCAGGAGCAAAAGAAGAACCCCCAGAAGCACAGCAAGACCACGAGGAGCGCCCCAGCAGCACCACCAGGGCCTAGAACCGGCACCTAGAACCGGCACCTAGAACCGGCACCTAGAACCGGCACCTAGAACCCCAGGAGCATCCCAAGGCACCCAAAAACAACCCATGGGCACCTCCAGATGCCCCGCAGCACCCCTAGACCGCCAAGACCACCCCAAGACTCCCAAGAGCAGCCTGCGGGCACCCAGAGGGACCCAGGAGCACCCCAAGACCCCCAGGAGCATACTGGGAGCACACAGAGACCCCCAGGAGCACCGCAAGAACGCCCACAAGCACCCCAAGACCCTCAGGAGCATCCTCTGGGCACCCAGAGACCCCCGGGAGCAGCCCCAGGAGCACCCCAAACGCAGCCCGTAGAGACTTCCCAGTCCTGCAGGCTATTTTTTGATGGACCTTAACATACCTAATGCTTTCCGACATGAGACTTGCCTGACGTTCAGCCCTCTACCTTGTGATGTGGAGGCCCGGACGGTTTACTCTGCATCTCCCACGACTTTGCTGTATCTCTCGTCAGCTGCACAGACACTCCAACAGAACAGACCTCAGCGACACCCAAATCCAACTGCAAAACCCATCTCAGTAAGGCTCGGGAACACACCTCCCTTTCCCAACCATCCCCTGGTCCCAAAAGGTTAGAAACCCCTTCTCTTCTCCTGAACTGCCAGCGAAGGAACCCCGCTCCTTCCTGACAGCTCCTGCCCTGGATTTGCACCCCTCAAGCCCCTGTGTCGGCCGCTCCTCGGGAGCTGCTCTGCCCAGCTATGCCCAGGCTTCTGCGAGCACCTCCCACCTTCCCACAGACTCTGACCTCTGCTACAGCCCCACAAAAGAAGTCAAGTCCTGACGCTTATCATCCACGAGGGGCCGGCCGCCAGCCGCATCGCTTCTAGGGACAACATGATACTCTGTGGGCGAAGGCCACGAGCCGTTCCATACGCTGAAAGACACCATGCCTTATGTCCCTGCTGCTTTCTTGAACAACGCTACAACTCCATAGACAGAGGCATACAAGATGCTCACCTCAACCCCTGCTAAATAGTCTCACAGTCGCTCCTAGCCAGAGATGATGTCAACAGCTCCTGCAATAGACAGCAAAACTGGTGGAAAAAAACAAGGTTCCATCTTCAATAAAGTCAGGAATTCCAAAACAATACAATGCACCTGGAATAAAATAAAAACCAAAACCAGATTATGAACCAAAACCATACATCTTGCCACCTCTGAACACCCAATACAAATTGACCCACCTGGGAAAAAAAAAAAAAAAAAGAAAAGCTGCATACTAGTCTCCTTTCTGCTCTAGATGCATCTGAACCTTGCCTGGTCCTGAAGCCCTTAGCTTAAACAGAGCCCTCTGCTTCCCTAAATCTCAAAACAAGACTACCCAAATAGCTTAGACAGCTCAAAAGCTGCAATCAACTAAAGCAACAGCAGACCACCGCCTCCAGAGAAGCCCAGCAGCAGAATGAGCTCCCTGAGGAGAGGCTGTAGCTCATCTCCCCCAGGCCCCGCCCACCGCCCTTCCCACAATGCCCTGGGAACGGGCGGGGCCAACCACCAGAGCCATCAAGGCAGCCAGAGGAGCAGCAGGCAGTTTTCTCACCTGCCTTCAGTTTACAGCATGCCAAGCACCAAACAGAGAAAGCCACCCTCACAGCAAACCACCATACCTGCTCTTTTGGAATCAATCCTAGACTCCTTAAGGTTGGAAAAGACCTCTAAGACCATCGAGTCCAACCGTCAACCCAACACCACCACGCCCACTAAACCACGTCCCTAAGCACCTCCTCTACACGTCTTTTAAATACTTCCAGGGTTGGTGACCCAACCACTTCCCTGGGCAGCCTGTTCCAAGGCCTGACCACTCTTTCAGTAAAGAAGTTTTTCCTACAGTTGCAGCTATTGCATCAGCAATGGGACCAGGCAGGGACTTCAACTTACTTTTTCTAGGGCGTAGATAGACAAAGACAGATGTCATCACAAGCGACGCAGGAACAGTAGATCATTCAACGCAACGAAAATATCATGATTCAAAATGATGTGCTTTGGTTTCCTCTCAAAAACCCAAAATGCTATGGGGTCAGACTTCATTGCTAGGAACACCACGCATGCTACCTCACTTCTGACACAACTCTGTTCTGGGTAGGACTGAACGACAAAGCAGAATTAGATCCTGGAAGAATCCCTTCTCAGAAATATCTCTGGATGCAGAGCAAATTATTTGCTGTAAATCACCAACGATTCAGAGACACCCAGGAGCACCCCAAGACCCCCAGGAACACCCCATGGGGACCTAGAGACTCCCAGGAGCACCCCACGGGCCCCCAGAGATCCCCAGGAGCACCCCACAGGCACTCAGGAGACACAAGGACTGCCCACAATCCTCCAGGAGCACCCCAGGGGAACCCCAAGGCTACCCAGAGGCACCTAGAACACCCCAAGGCTCCCAGGAGCACAACAAGAACATCCAGCAGCACCCCAAGATGCCCACGAGTATCCTGTGAGCACCTAGAGAAACCCAGGAGCGCCGCAAGACGCCCGGGAACACCCCAAGGGCACCCAGAGACCCCCAGGAGCACAACAAGAACATCCAGCAGCATCCCAAGATCCCCGGGGACACCCCGTGGGCACCCAGAGACCCCCAGGAGCCCCCCAAGAGCACCCGAAGAGCAACGCAAGAACACCAGGAGCACCCTGTGGGCACCCAGAGACACCCAGGAGCCCCCCAAGAGCACCCGAAGAGCAACGCAAGAACACCAGGAGCACCCTGTGGGCACCCAGAGACACCCAGGAGCACCCCAAGAGCACCCGAAGAGCAACGCAAGAACACCAGGAGCACCCCAAGGCTACCCAGAGGCACCTAGAACACCCCAAGGCTCCCAGGAGCACAACAAGAACATCCAGCAGCACCCCAAGATGCCCACGAGTATCCTGTGAGCACCTAGAGAAACCCAGGAGCGCCGCAAGACCCCCGGGAACACCCCAAGAGCACCCAGAGACCCCCAAGGAGCACAACAAGAACATCCAGCAGCACCCCAAGATCCCCGGGGACACCCCGTGGGCACCCAGAGACCCCCAGGAGCACAACAAGAGCACCCGAAGAGCAACGCAAGAACACCAGGAGCACCCTGTGGGCACCCAGAGACACCCAGGAGCACCCCAAGACCCCCCGAACATCCTAGAGGCACCCAGAGACCCTCAGGAACACCCCAGGAGCACTCCAAGGGGACTCGGAGACACCTAGAAGACCCCAAGAGCCCAAGGAACAACCCATGGGCACTGAGAGACCCCCGGAGCAAAAGAAGAACCCCCAGAAGCACAGCAAGACCACGAGGAGCGCCCCAGCAGCACCGCCAGGGCCTAGAACCGGCACCTAGAACCCGCACCTAGAACCGGCACCTAGAACCGGCACCTAGAACCGGCACCTAGAACCCCAGGAGCATCCCAAGGCACCCAAAAACAACCCATGGGCACCTCCAGATGCCCCGCAGCACCCCTAGACCGCCAAGACCACCCCAAGACTCCCAAGAGCATCCTGCGGGCACCCAGAGGGCCCCAGGAGCACCCCAAGACCCCCAGGAGCATACTGGGAGCACACAGAGACCCCCAGGAGCACCGCAAGAACGCCCACAAGCACCCCAAGACCCTCAGGAGCATCCTCTGGGCACCCAGAGACCCCCGCGAGCAGCCCCAGGAGCACCCCAAACGCAGCCCGTAGAGACCTCCCAGTCCTGCAGGCTATTTTTTGATGGACCTTAACATACCTAATGCTTTCCGACATGAGACTTGCCTGACGTTCAGCCCTCTACCTTGTGATGTGGAGGCCCGGACGGTTTACTCTGCATCTCCCACGACTTTGCTGTATCTCTCGTCAGCTGCACAGACACTCCAACAGAACAGACCTCAGCGACACCCAAATCCAACTGCAAAACCCACCTCAGTAAGGCTCGGGAACACACCTCCCTTTCCCAACCATCCCCTGGTCCCAAAAGTTTAGAAACCCCTTCTCTTCTCCTGAACTGCCAGCGAAGGAACCCCGCTCCTTCCTGACAGCTCCTGCCCTGGATTTGCACCCCTCAAGCCCCTGTGTCGGCCGCTCCTCGGGAGCTGCTCTGCCCAGCTATGCCCAGGCTTCTGCGAGCACCTCCCACCTTCCCACAGACTCTGACCTCTGCTACAGCCCCACAAAAGAAGTCAAGTCCTGATGCTTATCATCCACGAGGGGCCGGCCGCCAGCCGCATCGCTTCTAGGGACAACATGATACTCTGTGGGCGAAGGCCACGAGCCGTTCCATACGCTGAAAGACACCATGCCTTATGTCCCTGCTGCTTTCTTGAACAACGCTACAACTCCATAGACAGAGGCATACAAGATGCTCACCTCAACCCCTGCTAAATAGTCTCACAGTCGCTCCTAGCCAGAGATGATGTCAACAGCTCCTGCAATAGACAGCAAAACTGGTGGAAAAAAACAAGGTTCCATCTTCAATAAAGTCAGGAATTCCAAAACAATACAATGCACCTGGAATAAAATAAAAACCAAAACCAGATTATGAACCAAAACCATACATCTTGCCACCTCTGAACACCCAATACAAATTGACCCACCTGGGAAAAAAAAAAAAAAAAAAGAAAAGCTGCATACGAGTCTCCTTTCTGCTCTAGATGCAGCTGAACCTTGCCTGGTCCTGAAGCCCTTAGCTTAAACAGAGCCCTCTGCTTCCCTAAATCTCAAAACAAGACTACCCAAATAGCTTAGACAGCTCAAAAGCTGCAATCAACTAAAGCAACAGCAGACCACCGCCTCCAGAGAAGCCCAGCAGCAGAATGAGCTCCCTGAGGAGAGGCTGTAGCTCATCTCCCCCAGGCCCCGCCCACCACCCTTCCCACAATCCCCTGGGAACGGGCGGGGCCAACCACCAGAGCCATCAAGGCAGCCAGAGGAGCAGCAGGCAGTTTTCTCACCTGCCTTCAGTTTACAGCATGCCAAGCACCAAACAGAGAAAGCCACCCTCACAGCAAACCACCATACCTGCTCTTTTGGAATCAATCCTAGACTCCTTAAGGTTGGAAAAGACCTCTAAGACCATCGAGTCCAACCGTCAACCCAACACCACCACGCCCACTAAACCACGTCCCTAAGCACCTCCTCTACACGTCTTTTAAATACTTCCAGGGTTGGTGACCCAACCACTTCCCTGGGCAGCCTGTTCCAAGGCCTGACCACTCTTTCAGTAAAGAAGTTTTTCCTACAGTTGCAGCTATTGCATCAGCAATGGGACCAGGCAGGGACTTCAACTTACTTTTTCTAGGGCGTAGATAGACAAAGACAGATGTCATCACAAGCGACGCAGGAACAGTAGATCATTCAACGCAACGAAAATATCATGATTCAAAATGATGTGCTTTGGTTTCCTCTCAAAAACCCAAAATGCTATGGGGTCAGACTTCATTGCTAGGAACACCACGCATGCTACCTCACTTCTGACACAACTCTCTTCTGGGTAGGACTGAACGACAAAGCAGAATTAGATCCTGGAAGAATCCCTTCTCAGAAATATCTCTGGATGCAGAGCAAATTATTTGCTGTAAATCACCAAGGATTCAGAGACACCCAGGAGCACCCCAAGACCCCCAGGAACACCCCATGGGGACCTAGAGACTCCCAGGAGCACCCCACGGGCCCCCAGAGATCCCCAGGAGCACCCCACAGGCACTCAGGAGACACAAGGACTGCCCACAATCCTCCAGGAGCACCCCAGGGGAACCCCAAGGCTACCCAGAGGCACCTAGAACACGCCAAGGCTCCCAGGAGCACAACAAGAACATCCAGCAGCACCCCAAGATGCCCACGAGTATCCTGTGAGCACCTAGAGAAACCCAGGAGCGCCGCAAGACGCCCGGGAACACCCCAAGGGCACCCAGAGACCCCCAGGAGCACAACAAGAACATCCAGCAGCACCCCAAGATCCCCGGGGACACCCCGTGGGCACCCAGAGACCCCCAGGAGCCCCCCAAGAGCACCCGAAGAGCAACGCAAGAACACCAGGAGCACCCTGTGGGCACCCAGAGACACCCAGGAGCCCCCCAAGAGCACGCGAAGAGCAACGCAAGAACACCAGGAGCACCCTGTGGGCACCCAGAGACACCCAGGAGCACCCCAAGAGCACCCGAAGAGCAACGCAAGAACACCAGGAGCACCCCAAGGCTACCCAGAGGCACCTAGAACACCCCAAGGCTCCCAGGAGCACAACAAGAACATCCAGCAGCACCCCAAGATGCCCACGAGTATCCTGTGAGCACCTAGAGAAACCCAGGAGCGCCGCAAGACCCCCGGGAACACCCCAAGAGCACCCAGAGACCCCCAAGGAGCACAACAAGAACATCCAGCAGCACCCCAAGATCCCCGGGGACACCCCGTGGGCACCCAGAGACCCCCAGGAGCACAACAAGAGCACCCGAAGAGCAACGCAAGAACACCAGGAGCACCCTGTGGGCACCCAGAGACACCCAGGAGCACCCCAAGACCCCCCGAACATCCTAGAGGCACCCAGAGACCCTCAGGAACACCCCAGGAGCACTCCAAGGGGACTCGGAGACACCTAGAAGACCCCAAGAGCCCAAGGAACAACCCATGGGCACTCAGAGACCCCAGGAGCAAAAGAAGAACCCCCAGAAGCACAGCAAGACCACGAGGAGCGCCCCAGCAGCACCACCAGGGCCTAGAAACGGCACCTAGAGCCGGCACCTAGAGCCGGCACCTAGAGCCGGCACCTAGAGCCGGCACCTAGAGCCCCAGGAGCATCCCAAGGCACCCAAAAACAACCCATGGGCACCTCCAGATGCCCCGCAGCACCCCTAGACCGCCAAGACCACCCCAAGACTCCCAAGAGCAGCCTGCGGGCACCCAGAGGGCCCCAGGAGCACCCCAAGACCCCCAGGAGCATACTGGGAGCACACAGAGACCCCCAGGAGCACCGCAAGAACGCCCACAAGCACCCCAAGACCCTCAGGAGCATCCTCTGGGCACCCAGAGACCCCCGGGAGCAGCCCCAGGAGCACCCCAAACGCAGCCCGTAGAGACCTCCCAGTCCTGCAGGCTATTTTTTGATGGACCTTAACATACCTAATGCTTTCCGAGATGAGACTTGCCTGACGTTCAGCCCTCTACCTTGTGATGTGGAGGCCCGGACGGTTTACTCTGCATCTCCCACGACTTTGCTGTATCTCTCGTCAGCTGCACAGACACTCCAACAGAACAGACCTCAGCGACACCCAAATCCAACTGCAAAACCCATCTCAGTAAGGCTCGGGAACACACCTCCCTTTCCCAACCATCCCCTGGTCCCAAAAGGTTAGAAACCCCTTCTCTTCTCCTGAACTGCCAGCGAAGGAACCCCGCTCCTTCCTGACAGCTCCTGCCCTGGATTTGCAGCCCTCAAGCCCCTGTGTCGGCCGCTCCTCGGGAGCTGCTCTGCCCAGCTATGCCCAGGCTTCTGCGAGCACCTCCCACCTTCCCACAGACTCTGACCTCTGCTACAGCCCCACAAAAGAAGTCAAGTCCTGACGCTTATCATCCACGAGGGGCCGGCCGCCAGCCGCATCGCTTCTAGGGACAACATGATACTCTGTGGGCGAAGGCCACGAGCCGTTCCATACGCTGAAAGACACCATGCCTTATGTCCCTGCTGCTTTCTTGAACAACGCTACAACTCCATAGACAGAGGCATACAAGATGCTCACCTCAACCCCTGCTAAATAGTCTCACAGTCGCTCCTAGCCAGAGATGATGTCAACAGCTTCTGCAATAGACAGCAAAACTGGTGGAAAAAAACAAGGTTCCATCTTCAATAAAGTCAGGAATTCCAAAACAATACAATGCACCTGGAATAAAATAAAAACCAAAACCAGATTATGAACCAAAACCATACATCTTGCCACCTCTGAACACCCAATACAAATTGACCCACCTGGGAAAAAAAAAAAAAAAAAAGAAAAGCTGCATACGAGTCTCCTTTCTGCTCTAGATGCATCTGAACCTTGCCTGGTCCTGAAGCCCTTAGCTTAAACAGACCCCTCTGCTTCCCTAAATCTCAAAACAAGACTACCCAAATAGCTTAGACAGCTCAAAAGCTGCAATCAACTGAAGCAACAGCAGACCACCGCCTCCAGAGAAGCCCAGCAGCAGAATGAGCTCCCTGAGGAGAGGCTGTAGCTCATCTCCCCCAGGCCCCGCCCACCGCCCTTCCCACAATGCCCTGGGAACGGGCGGGGCCAACCACCAGAGCCATCAAGGCAGCCAGAGGAGCAGCAGGCAGTTTTCTCACCTGCCTTCAGTTTACAGCATGCCAAGCACCAAACAGAGAAAGCCACCCTCACAGCAAACCACCATACCTGCTCTTTTGGAATCAATCCTAGACTCCTTAAGGTTGGAAAAGACCTCTAAGACCATCGAGTCCAACCGTCAACCCAACACCACCACGCCCACTAAACCACGTCCCTAAGCACCTCCTCTACACGTCTTTTAAATACTTCCAGGGTTGGTGACCCAACCACTTCCCTGGGCAGCCTGTTCCAAGGCCTGACCACTCTTTCAGTAAAGAAATTTTTCCTACAGTTGCAGCTATTGCATCAGCAATGGGACCAGGCAGGGACTTCAACTTACTTTTTCTAGGGCGTAGATAGACAAAGACAGATGTCATCACAAGCGACGCAGGAACAGTAGATCATTCAACGCAACGAAAATAGCATGATTCAAAACGATGTGCTTTGGTTTCCTCTCAAAAACCCAAAATGCTATGGGGTCAGACTTCATTTCTAGGAACACCACGCATGCTACCTCACTTCTGACACAACTCTGTTCTGGGTAGGACTGAACAACAAAGCAGAATTAGATCCTGGAAGAATCCCTTCTTAGAAATATCTCTGGATGCAGAGCAAATTATTTGCTGTAAATCACCAACGATTCAGAGACACCCAGGAGCACCCCAAGACCCCCAGGAACACCCCATGGGGACCTAGAGACTCCCAGGAGCACCCCACGGGCCCCCAGAGATCCCCAGGAGCACCCCACAGGCACTCAGGAGACACAAGGACTGCCCACAATCCTCCAGGAGCACCCCAGGGGAACCCCAAGGCTACCCAGAGGCACCTAGAACACCCCAAGGCTCCCAGGAGCACAACAAGAACATCCAGCAGCACCCCAAGATGCCCACGAGTATCCTGTGAGCACCTAGAGAAACCCAGGAGCGCCGCGAGACCCCCGGGAACACCCCAAGGGCACCCAGAGACCCCCAAGGAGCACAACAAGAACATCCAGCAGCACCCCAAGATCCCCGGGGACACCCCGTGGGCACCCAGAGACCCCCAGGAGCACAACAAGAGCACCCGAAGAGCAACGCAAGAACACCAGGAGCACCCTGTGGGCACCCAGAGACACCCAGGAGCACCCCAAGACCCCCCGAACATCCTAGAGGCACCCAGAGACCCTCAGGAACACCCCAGGAGCACTCCAAGGGGACTCGGAGACACCTAGAAGACCCCAAGAGCCCAAGGAACAACCCATGGGCACTCAGAGACCCCAGGGGCAAAAGAAGAACCCCCAGAAGCACAGCAAGACCACGAAGAGCGCCCCAGCAGCACCACCAGGGCCTAGAACCGACACCTAGAACCGGCACCTAGAACCGGCACCTAGAACCGGCACCTAGAACCCGCACCTAGAACCCGCACCTAGAACCCGCACCTAGAACCCGCACCTAGAACCCCAGGAGCATCCCAAGGCACCCAGCAACAACCCATGGGCACCTACAGATGCCCCGCAGCACCCCTAGACCGCCAAGACCACCCCAAGACTCCCAAGAGCATCCTGCGGGCACCCAGAGGGCCCCAGGAGCACCCCAAGACCCCCAGGAGCATACTGGGAGCACACAGAGACCCCCAGGAGCACCGCAAGAACGCCCACAAGCACCCCAAGACCCTCAGGAGCATCCTCTGGGCACCCAGAGACCCCCGCGAGCAGCCCCAGGAGCACCCCAAACGCAGCCCGTAGAGACCTCCCAGTCCTGGAGGCTATTTTTTGATGAACCTTAACATACCTAATGCTTTCCGACATGAGACTTGCCTGACGTTCAGCCCTCTACCTTGTGATGTGGAGGCCCGGACGGTTTACTCTGCATCTCCCACGACTTTGCTGTATCTCTCGTCAGCTGCACAGACACTCCAACAGAACAGACCTCAGCGACACCCAAATCCAACTGCAAAACCCATCTCAGTAAGGCTCGGGAACACACCTCCCTTTCCCAACCATCCCCTGGTCCCAAAAGGTTAGAAACCCCTTCTCTTCTCCTGAACTGCCAGCGAAGGAACCCCGCTCCTTCCTGACAGCTCCTGCCCTGGATTTGCACCCCTCAAGCCCCTGTCTCGGCCGCTCCTCGGGAGCTGCTCTGCCCAGCTATGCCCAGGCTTCTGCGAGCACCTCCCACCTTCCCACAGACTCTGACCTCTGCTACAGCCCCACAAAAGAAGTCAAGTCCTGACGCTTATCATCCACGAGGGGCCGGCCGCCAGCCGCATCGCTTCTAGGGACAACATGATACTCTGTGGGCGAAGGCCACGAGCCGTTCCATACGCTGAAAGACACCATGCCTTATGTCCCTGCTGCTTTCTTGAACAACGCTACAACTCCATAGACAGATGCATACAAGATGCTCACCTCAACCCCTGCTAAATAGTCTCACAGTCGCTCCTAGCCAGAGATGATGTCAACAGCTTCTGCAATAGACAGCAAAACTGGTGGAAAAAAACAAGGTTCCATCTTCAATAAAGTCAGGAATTCCAAAACAATACAATGCACCTGGAATAAAATAAAAACCAAAACCAGATTATGAACCAAAACCATACATCTTGCCACCTCTGAACACCCAATACAAATTGACCCACCTGGGAAAAAAAAAAAAAAAGAAAAGCTGCATACGAGTCTCCTTTCTGCTCTAGATGCAGCTGAACCTTGCCTGGTCCTGAAGCCCTTAGCTTAAACAGACCCTCTGCTTCCCTAAATCTCAAAACAAGACTACCCAAATAGCTTAGACAGCTCAAAAGCTGCAATCAACTGAAGCAACAGCAGACCACCGCCTCCAGAGAAGCCCAGCAGCAGAATGAGCTCCCTGAGGAGAGGCTGTAGCTCATCTCCCCCAGGCCCCGCCCACCGCCCTTCCCACAATCCCCTGGGAACGGGCGGGGCCAACCACCAGAGCCATCAAGGCAGCCAGAGGAGCAGCAGGCAGTTTTCTCACCTGCCTTCACTTTACAGCATGCCAAGCACCAAACAGAGAAAGCCACCCTCACAGCAAACCACCATACCTGCTCTTTTGGAATCAATCCTAGACTCCTTAAGGTTGGAAAAGACCTCTAAGACCATCGAGTCCAACCGTCAACCCAACACCACCACGCCCACTAAACCACGTCCCTAAGCACCTCCTCTACACGTCTTTTAAATACTTCCAGGGTTGGTGACCCAACCACTTCCCTGGGCAGCCTGTTCCAAGGCCTGACCACTCTTTCAGTAAAGAAGTTTTTCCTACAGTTGCAGCTATTGCATCAGCAATGGGACCAGGCAGGGACTTCAACTTACTTTTTCTAGGGCGTAGATAGACAAAGACAGATGTCATCACAAGCGACGCAGGAACAGTAGATCATTCAACGCAACGAAAATATCATGATTCAAAACGATGTGCTTTGGTTTCCTCTCAAAAACCCAAAATGCTATGGGGTCAGACTTCATTTCTAGGAACACCACGCATGCTACCTCACTTCTGACACAACTCTGTTCTGGGTAGGACTGAACAACAAAGCAGAATCAGATCCTGGAAGAATCCCTTCTCAGAAATATCTCTGGATGCAGAGCAAATTATTTCCTGTAAATCACCAAGGATTCAGAAACACCCAGGAGCACCCCAAGACCCCCAGGAACACCCCATGGGGACCTAGAGACTCCCAGGAGCACCCCACGGGCCCCCAGAGATCCCCAGGAGCACCCCACAGGCACTCAGGAGACACAAGGACTGCCCACAATCCTCCAGGAGCACCCCAGGGGAACCCCAAGGCTACCCAGAGGCACCTAGAACACCCCAAGGCTCCCAGGAGCACAACAAGAACATCCAGCAGCACCCCAAGATGCCCACGAGTATCCTGTGAGCACCTAGAGAAACCCAGGAGCGCCGCGAGACCCCCGGGAACACCCCAAGGGCACCCAGAGACCCCCAAGGAGCACAACAAGAACATCCAGCAGCACCCCAAGATCCCCGGGGACACCCCGTGGGCACCCAGAGACCCCCAGGAGCACAACAAGAGCACCCGAAGAGCAACGCAAGAACACCAGGAGCACCCTGTGGGCACCCAGAGACACCCAGGAGCACCCCAAGACCCCCCGAACATCCTAGAGGCACCCAGAGACCCTCAGGAACACCCCAGGAGCACTCCAAGGGGACTCGGAGACACCTAGAAGACCCCAAGAGCCCAAGGAACAACCCATGGGCACTCAGAGACCCCACGAGCAAAAGAAGAACCCCCAGAAGCACAGCAAGACCACGAGGAGCGCCCCAGCAGCACCACCAGGGCCTAGAAACGGCACCTAGAACCGGCACCTAGAACCGGCACCTAGAACCCCAGGAGCATCCCAAGGCACCCAGCAACGACCCAGGGGCACCTACAGATGCCCCGCAGCACCCCTAGACCGCCAAGACCACCCCAAGACTCCCAAGAGCAGCCTGCGGGCACCCAGAGGGCCCCAGGAGCACCCCAAGACCCCCAGGAGCATACTGGGAGCACACAGAGACCCCCAGGAGCACCGCAAGAACGCCCAGAAGCACCCCAAGACCCTCAGGAGCATCCTCTGGGCACCCAGAGACCCCCGCGAGCAGCCCCAGGAGCACCCCAAACGCAGCCCGTAGAGACCTCCCAGTCCTGGAGGCTATTTTTTGATGAACCTTAACATACCTAATGCTTTCCGAGATGAGACTTGCCTGACGTTCAGCCCTCTACCTTGTGATGTGGAGGCCCGGACGGTTTACTCTGCATCTCCCACGACTTTGCTGTATCTCCCGTCGGCTGCACAGACACTCCAACAGAACAGACCTCAGCGACACCCAAATCCAACTGCAAAACCCATCTCAGTAAGGCTCGGGAACACACCTCCCTTTCCCAACCATCCCCTGGTCCCAAAAGGTTAGAAACCCCTTCTCTTCTCCTGAACTGCCAGCGAAGGAACCCCGCTCCTTCCTGACAGCTCCTGCCCTGGAGTTGCACCCCTCAAGCCCCTGTGTCGGCCGCTCCTCGGGAGCTGCTCTGCCCAGCTATGCCCAGGCTTCTGCGAGCACCTCCCACCTTCCCACAGACTCTGACCTCTGCTACAGCCCCACAAAAGAAGTCAAGTCCTGACGCTTCTCATCCACGAGGGGCCGGCCGCCAGCCGCATCGCTTCTAGGGACAACATGATACTCTGTGGGCGAAGGCCACGAGCCGTTCCATACGCTGAAAGACACCATGCCTTATGTCCCTGCTGCTTTCTTGAACAACGCTACAACTCCATAGACAGAGGCATACAAGATGCTCACCTCAACCCCTGCTAAATAGTCTCACAGTCGCTCCTAGCCAGAGATGATGTCAACAGCTTCTGCAATAGACAGCAAAACTGGTGGAAAAAAACAAGGTTCCATCTTCAATAAAGTCAGGAATGCCAAAACAATACAATGCACCTGGAATAAAATAAAAACCAAAACCAGATTATGAACCAAAACCATACATCTTGCCACCTCTGAACACCCAATACACATTGACCCACCTGGGAAAAAAAAAAAAAAAAAAAGAAAAGCTGCATACGAGTCTCCTTTCTGCTCTAGATGCAGCTGAACCTTGCCTGGTCCTGAAGCCCTTAGCTTAAACAGACCCCTCTGCTTCCCTAAATCTCAAAACAAGACTACCCAAATAGCTTAGACAGCTCAAAAGCTGCAATCAACTGAAGCAACAGCAGACCACCGCCTCCAGAGAAGCCCAGCAGCAGCATGAGCTCCCTGAGGAGAGGCTGTAGCTCATCTCCCCCAGGCCCCGCCCACCGCCCTTCCCACAATCCCCTAGGAACGGGCGGGGCCAACCACCAGAGCCATCAAGGCAGCCAGAGGAGCAGCAGGCAGTTTTCTCACCTGCCTTCACTTTACAGCATGCCAAGCACCAAACAGAGAAAGCCACCCTCACAGCAAACCACCATACCTGCTCTTTTGGAATCAATCCTAGACTCCTTAAGGTTGGAAAAGACCTCTAAGACCATCGAGTCCAACCGTCAACCCAACACCACCACGCCCACTAAACCACGTCCCTAAGCACCTCCTCTACACGTCTTTTAAATACTTCCAGGGTTGGTGACCCAACCACTTCCCTGGGCAGCCTGTTCCAAGGCCTGACCACTCTTTCAGTAAAGAAATTTTTCCTACAGTTGCAGCTATTGCATCAGCAATGGGACCAGGCAGGGACTTCAACTTACTTTTTCTAGGGCGTAGATAAAGACAGATGTCATCACAAGCGACGCAGGAACAGTAGATCATTCAACGCAACGAAAATATCATGATTCAAAATGATGTGCTTTGGTTTCCTCTTAAAAAGCCAAAATGCTATGGGGTCAGACTTCATTTCTAGGAACACCACGCATGCTACCTCACTTCTGACACAACTCTGTTCTGGGTAGGACTGAACAACAAAGCAGAATTAGATCCTGGAAGAATCCCTTCTCAGAAATATCTCTGGATGCAGAGCAAATTATTTGCTGTAAATCACCAAGGATTCAGAGACACCCAGGAGCACCCCAAGACCCCCCAGGAACACCCCATGGGGACCTAGAGACTCCCAGGAGCACCCCACGGGCCCCCAGAGATCCCCAGGAGCACCCCACAGGCACTCAGGAGACACAAGGACTGCCCACAATCCTCCAGGAGCACCCCAGGGGAACCCCAAGGCTACCCAGAGGCACCTAGAACACCCCAAGGCTCCCAGGAGCACAACAAGAACATCCAGCAGCACCCCAAGATGCCCACGAGTATCCTGTGAGCACCTAGAGAAACCCAGGAGCGCCGCAAGACCCCCGGGAACACCCCAAGGGCACCCAGAGACCCCCAAGGAGCACAACAAGAACATCCAGCAGCACCCCGAGATCCCCGGGGACACCCCGTGGGCACCCAGAGACCCCCAGGAGCACAACAAGAGCACCCGAAGAGCAACGCAAGAACACAAGGAGCACCCTGTGGGCACCCAGAGACACCCAGGAGCACCGCAAGACCCCCAGCACATCCTATAGGCACCCAGAGACCCTCAGGAACACCCCAGGAGCACTCCAAGGGGACTCGGAGACACCTAGAAGACCCCAAGAGCCCAAGGAACAACCCATGGGCACTGAGAGACCCCCGGAGCAAAAGAAGAACCCCCAGAAGCACAGCAAGACCACGAGGAACGCCCCAGCAGCACCACCAGGGCCTAGAACCAGCAAGAACACCAGGAGCACCCTGTGGGCACCCAGAGACACCCAGGAGCACCCCAAGACCCCCTGAACATCCTATGGGCACCCAGAGACCCTCAGGAACACCCCAGCTACTTTATGTCGTGTGTTGGGAAAAGGGGTGGGGGAGGAAAACACGCTCTGTTAGAGCAACAGGGTCAAAACAACGCGCCTCGAAGAGCACTCCCTCCCCTGTTGCATACTACGCTCTTCAGAGGGGACATCACAAATTACAGATTTCAAGCCAAACTCAGCCATGCGTGGGAGCACGCAAGATAATGAGTACTGCAGAGGGTTTTGTTCTTCGTTACCATCAAGCAGACACACTGTCTCTGTAACAGATACGGAACAAACAGAGGCTTTTGCAACACGACAAACTAAAAAACACCAAGAGCTCTATGTTTTTGTGGTATTCTTCGCCTCAGGCAAACACTCTGTGGATTTCTAATTACCTGCTCTATCTCTAGACCTCAAGAAGGCCCATAACTATTGTGAAACTTTGGGTTCTTCAACACAGACCTTTTTAAACCACATTTAACTAAATTGCCATCTTCTAGCTTGACTCGTATGTGTTAAGGCTAGACTCTCTCGGGGCAAAGAGCCTTATGCTCACTGTTAAATCTGTATTGTGGCTGTGCTAAATAAGTCCTTTCTAATGTTGTAAGGAAATTTACGATCGCAAGTAGGCCACCACTGCAGTTTCACCTTCCTTCAGGATAAGCGAGCACAGCCTTGCTCCTCTCCGTGCCGGGGACTTCTTGCTGAAGGGCAGCCTTGACCTACCATTGACCACCAAGACAAGGCAGGGCAAGAGAACTGCCTCACGCTCACCTCATTTTCTCCAGCCTTCCTATCTTTCCTGAATGTAAAGATCACGATTATAGATTACAATCCTGTACATTTTATAATATAGTTACTATATAATTACTACTGCAACTATAAATTCCAAATCAACTGTAATAATCCATTTACATTTAAACCACCCTCGTTAGGATCACTCCTTGCCTCCCCGGGCCGAGGTAAGCCCCACACGATACTACGCGGGATTTCGGCAAGCGCGGAGGCAGAGCCGCCTCGGCACACGTTGCACAACCGGGGCCGAGCCCAGCTGCAGCCCGAGGGGGTCAGGGCCCCCCCCTACCTCCGCGGGACTGCTCCCCGCAGGGCTCGGGCTGTCCCAGCCTGCCCGACGGGACGGCACACGCTCCCCACTGCCAGGGCAGCAGCCAGAGATACGGGGAAGGGTGTTGGCCCCGCAGAGATCAGTTGCTATACCAGTTTCTTGGATCTTGGCTTCCATCAGGCTCCCGAACACAACTGGTACAAAACCCTGCGATCCCCCCATTATCTCCCTTCCATTTCCTACCTTCCCGGTTCCCTACGGCGTGCGTTCAGCCGTGCAAACTGACTTTTTGTGATAAGCATGCTTATACCTTATAATACACTTGATCTTCTATCGCATACACATGCTATTAAAAAAAAGCTGGCAGGAGGAACCACGCAGTAACTACCTACCTTTATTTTAATAGAATAAGGAACTAGTTAATGAACAAGTTTTAGAAAACTGCATCTGAACTAACACATCAAGGCATATTATGAACATGACAGTATTTTCATTCTCTTTCTCTCTCATAACGCATTTGTTATTTGTATTTTTAATATTTGTTATTAACAAATACTTAATAACAAACTTATTAAGTTCTTTCTCATATTTAAAATGTTAAAGTTTACAAAATAGGGCCTCCATCTTTCCAACACTAAAAATCAAAATAGTATAAAGGAGACTACAACCATGTACTTCATTGCATTATTGTTCATATACACATTAACATATATCTCAATCTTACAGACTGATTATTTCCAGAAATTCTTGGACTCTTGGACTTCTGCAAAGAAACATTTTCAGTGTCTAGTACATATGTTAGAAGGGGAAAAAAATCATTCAAAATTTGAGAAAAGAGGATTTTATTTGCATCATGTCCAGACTAAGTGGGGTGAGGGGGGGGAATCTTGCTGTGCAATCAGTCAAGCTTTGCTTGTGCTATCTTTCTTCTAAATTGAAAATCAAGTACCACAGCTAACAAAAAAGGGAATGTTTTAGATAAGTTTTGTAAGAGCTTGTTCCGATTTCCTGGTCGTTGGCTTCTTTTTTCTAATTCAAAATGGTTTAAGCGCCGCTAACGACAATGTGGCTAACACCATTTTGAGCTTTTCTTTGTAACATTTAAAGATACTGCATTAGCCAAACATCACTTGGTTTTTCAAGCCACTTAGCATCAACTAGATGCCGAATAGGAAGGGAAAGCCAACACCGCTCACTTGGGAGCTCTTTCCTCCCATACAACAGCTACAAAAGGTGCCACTAGAGATAACCCACAAAGCACCCCTCTCAGGTCCTGCTGAGCTTCCCGTAAGCAAACTCCATCTGTTGCCAAAAGCCAAAACTCGCCAAAGGAGAAAACAGAAGACAGATGTCTCTTTGCCAGGAGAAAGACTAAGCTTGCTTTCTTACTCAAACCCAAGCTGTTGAGAAAGCTTACCAGTGTAACAACCAGACACAGGAGAATATATGTAAGCCAGTGAGCAGCAATATTTATCCCACCACTTGAAAATGGATGAGAGCTCTTCTGTAGCCAGCATTTTGATACTAAAAAGGAAAAAAATTGGGAGGAGCAAGGAGAAAGAAGAGCATTCAGGTACAATACGTTACCATTTAGAATATTCTGGAGAAGTCTCTTGTTTTCATTTTCCACTTGGCCATTCAACCAGAAAAAAAAAAAAATAAAAAATCACCACTGTCGCTACTACTCAATATGCTTGAAATCTCTACTTTATCACCTTTCCATTATGATTTACATTAGTATTTATTGCTAGTAGAAATATTAAGTGGCTCAGTTCTTCAGATAGCATCCATAGTTCCAATTCACTTCAGGAGGCATCTGTTATAGTCCTAATCTCTGAAAAGTAGGAGCAAAGTTAATTAAAAAATTACAATCTTAGATTAACCAAAATTTGCTTAGTTAGACTACAGCCTGATTACAGTAAAAGGAATATCCAATCAAGTAACTTAATAGATCTACTGGCTGTCAAGATGTTAAATTTCAGATTAAAACAGAGCTGCTGCTCACCTGTAGATTTAGGGAAATTAAACCTACTGAAACATTAAAATGTCCTATAAGTTCAAAAGTTGTAAGAACTCAGCCACAGATATACATTAAAGTGAATTCCTTTGAGATTTTTTTATTTCAGGTAATACCTGGATACTCTCACTTCCACCACTGTAATGGTGTAAATGGTTTTGTTGTCCGAAAAGCGGATTCGTGCCCGGCGTGCAAGTAACCAATTCCACACGCTCAGGAGAGATATTGTTTTATTCAGGCCTGGGTGCTCGGTGGACTTGCCACAAATCAAGCACACCTGGTCTAGTCACCTTTCTGTTTATATCCATGCTTCTCATACATAATTTAAATTTCCTTGTTACATATTCATTACATTTCCGAGAACTAATTATAATATTACATCATCTTAAACACATGCGCACTAAAGCCTTTAGGGTCTTCTTGGGGGTCTCGGGTGGTCTCTGGTGGTCGGCAGGGTAGTGAACTCTTCATGAGCTTATTTCCTCTTTTACCTTATAGGGTCGCAATTTGTCCCTAAGCCATGCTTGGACCACGTTTGTTTATAGTTTCCATAGCTCACTACCTCTAAGACACACAGCTTATAATTAATTACTACTCCACGCAATTACAAACACACACCTGTTAGTTATCTAACTTCTAAGCAACAAATCTGCATTGTTTAAAATTACAGAAGCGAGCAATATAGAATCCACAACAAACTATCTATCACCATAGTGTTCTTAAATTAAAACACATACATCTTGATCTCCTCCAATCAAACACCCACTCACTAGCTTCATCATTCTGGTTTCTTATTAACTGGTCTTTTAACCCAGTTCTGGGTGAGGGCTATACACAGGATGATACCACTTTAAAAATTAATGTTGATTAAGATTAACATTAACAATTCCCCCCTTTGAGACTTACGATGTTAAGCATCATGAGTCTCATAATACTTATTTTCTACAAAAAGATACAAATTGAATCATACAACATGTAATCATAATTAAAATAACGATCCGTACCACAAACAAAAATAATTGTCTAAGCCAATTTAAATTTGGAAGCCACGAGAACAACCAAGAAAAATCTAATCCTTCCCGTTCTTTAAACCCATATGCCAAATCTTTTAATTGTTGAATTTTCTTCTCTACTAACTGTGAATTATCACTCAAATTAAAACAACACATTCCTTTAAATTCTTCACAACCATGATTGTGTCTTAAAAGTAAATAGTCAATTGCAGCCCTGTTTTCAAGGGTAGCTTCTCTTATTTGTGTCATTTCGGTACCAATAGCCGAAAGTGCTTGGGAGGTATAATTTATGTCTTTTACTAAAGCACAAGTAATCCGTTTTATGGTGTGATAATTCATAGCTACTCCAACTCCGGGTGCTAGGATAGCTGCAGCTGACATCTCACTTGAACTGTATAAAGTGACTCGCGAGTCACAATTCTCTGGTATCTGATGTACGCTCCTTTTAGTTCGTGCACCATGTTCTAAGTCCTTTTTGTCTATCAGCAGCGGAGCTATCCTCCCTATTGAACACGGACCTCCGGTCACATTCGCTGGAATATAGGAATATGCTATTCGTCCACACAACAAAAACCATCCAAGGGGTAATTTAGTATGAGCCCATGCATAACTCTGAAGTTGAGTGGAGTTACATCTCAAAGGAGGTTGTAAACGCGTTAAATTTTCACATTTAGAAGTGCAATTTATAAATTTAACACAATGCCCAGCTGGAAGCATTCCTCGCACCTTGACTCTTAACATCCCTCTCTCCTTAAATCTAGTTGTTTTTCCTAAACTATAAATGCTACGATAAGTTAATTTAATATCAAAACTTTGAAACATTGTATAATTCTTCATCAATTCCAATGGGGTTGGTACTCCTACCAAACAAGAACTATACATCCCTCCCACAGAATTCTCGGCTGAAATACAAAAGGAAGACATGTTGGTTACTTCTCGGGCTAAAAGTTCCCAGATATTTCGAATTCTATCCCATTTTGGTAACAAAAATTGAGAATCAATCTGACTGATCGTTATTATTAACAACAACACATTCCACATCTTCCCTCTCTCTCTGATTTAATTCTGTTCAATAATCAAATTGTTACACTAATTTAGCAGCATCTCCAGTATCTCATTGAACACGCCGCAAAGTTAACTTCAATGGTTCCTTAAATACAGATGTCCACAGTCCAGGTGGAATTTTCTTAATCCTCGTATAATGAATCCAAGAATCTATTCCTTCCAGTTTCACAGCAGTGTTTGTTGTTAACAGCACCTGGAAAGGTCCTTTCCACTTTTCTCCAAGAGGGTCGTCCTTCCACGTTCGCAAATAAACTTGATCCCCTGGATTAAATGAGTGTACTGGAAATTCAAGAGGTAAAGGTGTCTTCAAAAGGACATACTTATGCAAAGAATTCAACACCTTACTCAAAGATAAAAGATATTCAGTTAATACTTTTTCTCCTATTACATGCATTTGTTCTGATCCTCCTGTCAAATTAACACTATAAGGTTTTCCATATAAAATTTCAAATGGACTCACTTTTTCTTTAGCTCTAGGGGTCACCCTAATTCTCAACAAGGCAAGTGGTAAGGCTTCGATCCACTTCAATTGAGCTTCCTGACATATTTTAGAAATTTGTCTTTTCAATGTTTGATTCATCCTTTCCACCTGCCCACTAGATTGAGGTCTCCAAGGGGTATGGAGATCCCACTTAATCCCTAATGTCTTACTCATGTTTTTAACAACCTCTGCTACAAAATGTGGACCTCTGTCTGAGGATATTCCTAAAGGGACTCCAAACCTTGGAATTATTTCTTTCAACAAATGTTTTACAACCCCTTTTGCCTTGTTGGTTCGACACGGGAAAGCTTCCGGCCATCCAGAGAAGGTATCTACCAATATCAATAGATATCGGTATTGGTTACATCGCGGTAACTCTGAAAAATCTATTTGCCAATACTCACCGGAAGTTATGCCTCTTTTTACCTCTCCAGGAGGGGGTCGGATTTCTATTTTCGGATTGTTCCTAAGACAAATCTCACATTTATTACTCACACTTTTAGCAATCAATAACATTTTGGTTCCTATCGCCTATCGTCTTACTGATTCCACCATTGCCTCTGCTCCCATGTGTGTTTCAGCACGGGTTTTGACCATTAATTTCTTCATAATTTCAGGGGTTACTATACATTGTCCATGTGAAGTTATCCACCATCCTCGATCATTCTTCTTACAATGTAATAACATAGCTAATTTATTTTCTTTCTCATTATAATTTGGGGATTCCACCTGATTTTCTTTTGATGGAATTAAAACATAAATCATAGTATTTAATGCTACACGTTTAGCAGCCTCGTCTGCTTTTCGATTTCCTTGTATTACTTTTGAGTCCCCTTTTTGATGAGCTTTACAATGAATCACCGCAACTTCTTTAGGTTTCTGTACTGCTTCCAACAAATTCAAAATCTCGGTTCCGTATTTTATAGGGGTACCGCTAGCAGATAAAAGTCCTCGCTCCTTCCATATTGCTCCATGAGCATGCACAACTCCAAAAGCATATTTAGAATCTGTATAGATGTTAACTCTTTTACCTTTAGCCAAATTTAAGGCTTTTGTGAGGGCTATAATTTCTGCTTTCTGGGCGGATGTATTTGGAGGTAATGCTTTTACTTCTCGATCTTCAGTTAAAGTTACCACGGCATAACCAGCCCTCCTTTCTCCTTTTACAACAAAGCTGCTTCCATCAGTAAATAATTCTTCATCCGGAGTTTGGAGAGGGACATCTTTCAGATCTGGCCTGCTGGCATACACCTGTTCGATAACTTGTAAACAATCATGGTTAAGATCACTCTCTTTTTCACTTGGCATTAAAGAGGCAGGATTTAAAATTGTACTCACTTTCAAAATGATGTCGTCTTGTTCCACTAACAAAGCCTGATATTGTAACAAACGACTAGGGGTTAGCCAATGATGTCCTTTTTGTTCCAGTACCGCAAGTACCGCATGCGGGACGTGAACCGTTATTTTCTGTCCCAATGTCAATTTTCTAGCTTCTTGAATGATGAGAACTGTTGCCGCAACTGCCCGCAAGCAGCTAGGCCATCCTGAGCTTACTTTATCTAATTGTTTGGGAAAGTAAGCCACTGGTCTTTTCCAGTCTCCCAAAAGTTGAGTCAAAACCCCCATAGCTACATGTCTCTTCTCATGCACAAATAGCTCAAAGGGTTTGGTCAGATTTGGAAGTCCTAAAGCTGGAGTTTTCATTAAAGTCTGTTTAATGTCATCAAAACTTTTTCGGCACTCTGGAGTCCATTCTAACAATTCTTCAGGGCCTTTGGTTGCCTCATACAGTGGTTTTGCCATCAAACCATAATTTGGAATCCAAAGGCGACACCATCCAGCCATTCCTAAAAATCCTCTCAGCTCTCTTTTAGATTGAGGGGGTGCCATCCTGCAAATGGCTTCTTTTCCACCATTTCCCAATCTTCGCTGTCCTTGGGAAATCTCAAACCCCAAATAAATTACAGTTTGTTTTGCAATTTGTGCTTTCTTCTCTGACACCCTATACCCGGCCATTCCCAAAAAGTTTAGGAGGCTGACAGTCTTTTCTTTGCAGATTTCAATAGTATCTGCTCCCAATAGGATGTCATCAACATATTGAAGGAGGGTGATTTGATCTTCCTTACCGGACCACTGTTCCAGTTCCTTATTCAGAGCTGCTCCAAAGATGGTTGGGCTATTTTTAAACCCTTGTGGCAGCACGGTCCAGCAGAGCTGAGTCCTCCTCCCAGTCGACGGATCTTCCCATTCAAAAGCAAAAATCTTTTGGCTGTTTTCTTCCAGAGGTATACAAAAGAAAGCGTCTTTCAAATCTATAACAGAGAAATATGCATTTGATTCATTGATAGTTGTTAACAGCGTATATGGATTAGGGACTATTGGATGAATGTCCACCACTAACTGGTTTATTGCTCTTAAATCTTGGACCAGCCTATATCCTTGGTTATGCGGCTTTTTCACTGGAAGGACAGGAGTATTATAATCAGATTGACATTCTCTTAAAAGTCCGTATTTAAGAAAATTATTTATTATTGGTTCCAAACCTTTTCTGGCTTCTATACTAATAGGATACTGTTTCTTTCTTACCGGTCGAGCTCCTGTTTTCAATTCAACTTTTACCGGTTCCACATTTTTCGCTCTTCCTGGTTTCTCTGTTGCCCAAACAAAAGGGTAAACTGCATCTTTAAGCTCTTCTGGAATTTCTTCAGATTCATCTGTGTTTGTCTGTAATAAATAAACTTGGGCTTGCCAGGCATTAGCTTCAGGAAAATGAACTTGGATTCTTCCTTTTTTAAAGTTGATTTGTGCTCCCAATTTATTCAATAAATCCCGTCCTAAGAGAGGCATGGTGCATTCCGGTATATATAAAAATTCATGCATCAGTGTTTTTCCTCCAATTTTACATTTTAAAGGTTTCAAAAAAGGCCTTATCTCCTTCTTTCCCGTGACCCCAACAATAGATACATTAAATTTACTCATTGGTCCTTTACATGTATTTATAACAGAATATTTTGCTCCAGTATCTACTAAAAAATCGACTACTTCATCTCCCAGCTTTACTGGAACCAGGGGCTCAGCTGGGAAAATATCATTTTCTACCCCCGGTCCCCATCATTCAGAATCTCCTCCCATCATAAGTAAATCAGCTTCAGGTGGTATCTGCTGTGACTGAGTCACGACTGCTCCTTTGTTCTCTGGACACTCACTCTTCCAGTGTCCCTGTTTCTTGCATACAGCACATTGATTAAATCCTAATGGGGTATATTGTTTAAACATATCTCTACCTCCTCTGCCTTTTCCTCTCAAATACCCTCTACCTCTACCTCTCAAATATCTTCTGCCTCTTCCTCCAGCTGATCCTTGGGCATTTACAAAAGCAGCTGCTAAAATAGCAGCTTTTTGTTTCCTATCTTTTATTTTTTCTTTTTCCTGATTTTTCTTTTCCTCCTCTTCCCTATTGTTATACACCTTATAAGCAATTTCAATTAGCTGTGATATAGTCATTCCTGTAATCCCATCCACTTTCTGCAATTTCTTTCGAATATCTGGAGCAGCTTGCCCTACAAACAAAGTAGTAAATATTGCTCTGTTCTCATCACTCTCAGGATGATCTAAGTCTGTCCATTTCCTAGCTGCCTCACATAATCGTTCATAAAAGGTGGATGGGTCCTCTGTTTTTCCCTGAATTATTTGAGTCAATTTCGCCAAATTCTTTGGGCGGGATATTCCATTCTTTACTCCATACAAAATTAATTGTTGATACCGTTTAATCATCAATTTCCCATCATTACTATTAGGATTCCAATTTGGGTCTTGAGTTGGCATAAAATGAGCAGGACCTTCTCTTGCATTTATTCTTTCATTTTCCATATTTGCTTTTTCTAATACTACCCTCTTTTCTTCAGGAGTAAACAAATTATTCAAAAGAATTTGAATATCTTTCCAATCTGGATTATGATTTTCAATAATTGTTCGAAAGGATCTATACACCTTTTCTGGATTCTCTCTGTATGATCCTGCTAACTCTTTCCAATTCATTAAATCAGAAGTTGTAAATGGTACTTTCACAAATACTGGCTCCCCCCTTGGGCCCACTGCCTGGCGAAGGGGTGCTAACAATACAGACCCTTGCTGGGTTCTAGTCCTGCCAGCTATCGGACTAAAAGTATTGCTTCCTCTTGCTTCGGTTTCAGAAGTTTCATTTTTACTTGGTGGTACTAACATTTGTGTATCCTCCTCTTCTTCTCCTAGTTTTAAACACCGTTTTCCTATGCTACATGCAGAACAACAATGCGCTTTTGGTTCCTTATTTTCCATCATCATCATCATCACCACATTAGAATCCGAATCTAAAAGCTTACATTTTTTCCGAATTTCATGATCATTTCTCAAAGAAAAAAACAAATCTACATAAGGTACCTCATCCCATTTTCCTTGTCTTCTACAAAATAACATTAACTGTAAAATAGTATTATATTGCAAGGTTCCCAATTCTGGCCATTTTTCCTCATCTTCCAATTTGTACATTGGCCACCATCTAGTCAATTAATTTATCCTTTCTCAAAGGATCACCCCCAAATTTTCCCCAGTGTTTAATGATGCATCCTAAGGGGGAACAAGGTGTTACTTTTGATGGTTGAGCTCCCATATCTTTACCAAAAAAGAACGTTCTTAACCACAACTTCATATACTCCAGTCGTCACCGTCAAACGCATATGAATATACCGGTTTACCCCTGGCGCCTACAACTTCATATACTCCAGTCGTCACTGTCAAACGCATATGAATATACCTCTTTACCTGTGGCCACAATTCCTTACCAAATGCATGCACAGTTTTATACTCCAGAACAATATCTCATTTACCTTAGCGTTGCACCGTTGAGTCGCTCACCTGCTCTGGTCGGGGAGAATACTCACGGAGTCCCCGATCAAAAGGTCGGTGCGCGCTGGAGTCCGGAGAGCAGAGTCTCCCCACCGAGAGCCGGCGAGTCGATCCGGGCAAGGCTTCACAGCAGTCCCACCTGGGTCGCCAAAAACTGTTGTCCGAAAAGCGGATTCGTGCCCGGCGTGCAAGTAACCAATTCCACACGCTCAGGAGAGATATTGTTTTATTCAGGCCTGGGTGCTCGGTGGACTTGCCACAAATCAAGCACACCTGGTCTAGTCACCTTTCTGTTTATATCCATGCTTCTCGTACATAATTTAAATTTCCTTGTTACATATTCATTACATTTCCGAGAACTAATTATAATATTACATCATCTTAAACACATGCGCACTAAAGCCTTTAGGGTCTTCTTGGGGGTCTCGGGTGGTCTCTGGTGGTCGGCAGGGTAGTGAACTCTTCATGAGCTTATTTCCTCTTTTACCTTATAGGGTCGCAATTTGTCCCTAAGCCATGCTTGGACCACGTTTGTTTAGTTTCCATAGCTCACTACCTCTAAGACACACAGCTTATAATTAATTACTACTCCACACAATTACAAACACACACCTGTTAGTTATCTAACTTCTAAGCAACAAATCTGCATTGTTTAAAATTACAGAAGCGAGCAATATAGAACCCACAACAAACTATCTATCACCATAGTGTTCTTAAATTAAAACACATACATCTTGATCTCCTCCAATCAAACACCCACTCACTAGCTTCATCATTCTGGTTTCTTATTAACTGGTCTTTTAACCCAGTTCTGGGTGAGGGCTATACACAGGATGATACCACTTTAAAAATTAATGTTGATTAAGATTAACATTAACAATTCCCCCCTTTGAGACTTACGATGTTAAGCATCATGAGTCTCATAATACTTATTTTCTACAAAAAGATACAAATTGAATCATACAACATGTAATCATAATTAAAATAACGATCCGTACCACAATCAAAAATAATTGTCTAAGCCAATTTAAATTTGGAAGCCACGAGAACAACCAAGAAAAATCTAATCCTTCCCGTTCTTTAAACCCATATGCCAAATCTTTTAATTGTTGAATTTTCTTCTCTACTAACTGTGAATTATCACTCAAATTAAAACAACACATTCCTTTAAATTCTTCACAACCATGATTGTGTCTTAAAAGTAAATAGTCAATTGCAGCCCTGTTTTCAAGGGTAGCTTCTCTTATTTGTGTCATTTCGGTACCAATAGCCGAAAGTGCTTGGGAGGTATAATTTATGTCTTTTACTAAAGCACAAGTAATCCGTTTTATGGTGTGATAATTCATAGCTACTCCAACTCCGGGTGCTAGGATAGCTGCAGCTGACATCTCACTTGAACTGTATAAAGTGACTCGCGAGTCACAATTCTCTGGTATCTGATGTACGCTCCTTTTAGTTCGTGCACCATGTTCTAAGTCCTTTTTGTCTATCAGCAGCGGAGCTATCCTCCCTATTGAACACGGACCTCCGGTCACATTCGCTGGAATATAGGAATATGCTATTCGTCCACACAACAAAAACCATCCAAGGGGTAATTTAGTATGAGCCCATGCATAACTCTGAAGTTGAGTGGAGTTACATCTCAAAGGAGGTTGTAAACGCGTTAAATTTTCACATTTAGAAGTGCAATTTATAAATTTAACACAATGCCCAGCTGGAAGCATTCCTCGCACCTTGACTCTTAACATCCCTCTCTCCTTAAATCTAGTTGTTTTTCCTAAACTATAAATGCTACGATAAGTTAATTTAATATCAAAACTTTGAAACATTGTATAATTCTTCATCAATTCCAATGGGGTTGGTACTCCTACCAAACAAGAACTATACATCCCTCCCACAGAATTCTCGGCTGAAATACAAAAGGAAGACATGTTGGTTACTTCTCGGGCTAAAAGTTCCCAGATATTTCGAATTCTATCCCATTTTGGTAACAAAAATTGAGAATCAATCTGACTGATCGTTATTATTAACAACAACACATTCCACATCTTCCCTCTCTCTCTGATTTAATTCTGTTCAATAATCAAATTGTTACACTAATTTAGCAGCATCTCCAGTATCTCATTGAACACGCCGCAAAGTTAACTTCAATGGTTCCTTAAATACAGATGTCCACAGTCCAGGTGGAATTTTCTTAATCCTCGTATAATGAATCCAAGAATCTATTCCTTCCAGTTTCACAGCAGTGTTTGTTGTTAACAGCACCTGGAAAGGTCCTTTCCACTTTTCTCCAAGAGGGTCGTCCTTCCACGTTCGCAAATAAACTTGATCCCCTGGATTAAATGAGTGTACTGGAAATTCAAGAGGTAAAGGTGTCTTCAAAAGGACATACTTATGCAAAGAATTCAACACCTTACTCAAAGATAAAAGATATTCAGTTAATACTTTTTCTCCTATTACATGCATTTGTTCTGATCCTCCTGTCAAATTAACACTATAAGGTTTTCCATATAAAATTTCAAATGGACTCACTTTTTCTTTAGCTCTAGGGGTCACCCTAATTCTCAACAAGGCAAGTGGTAAGGCTTCGATCCACTTCAATTGAGCTTCCTGACATATTTTAGAAATTTGTCTTTTCAATGTTTGATTCATCCTTTCCACCTGCCCACTAGATTGAGGTCTCCAAGGGGTATGGAGATCCCACTTAATCCCTAATGTCTTACTCATGTTTTTAACAACCTCTGCTACAAAATGTGGACCTCTGTCTGAGGATATTCCTAAAGGGACTCCAAACCTTGGAATTATTTCTTTCAACCAATGTTTTACAACCCCTTTTGCCTTGTTGGTTCGACACGGGAAAGCTTCCGGCCATCCAGAGAAGGTATCTACCAATATCAATAGATATCGGTATTGGTTACATCGCGGTAACTCTGAAAAATCTATTTGCCAATACTCACCGGAAGTTATGCCTCTTTTTACCTCTCCAGGAGGGGGTCGGATTTCTATTTTCGGATTGTTCCTAAGACAAATCTCACATTTATTACTCACACTTTTAGCAATCAATAACATTTTGGTTCCTATCGCCTATCGTCTTACTGATTCCACCATTGCCTCTGCTCCCATGTGTGTTTCAGCACGGGTTTTGACCATTAATTTCTTCATAATTTCAGGGGTTACTATACATTGTCCATGTGAAGTTATCCACCATCCTCGATCATTCTTCTTACAATGTAATAACATAGCTAATTTATTTTCTTTCTCATTATAATTTGGGGATTCCACCTGATTTTCTTTTGATGGAATTAAAACATAAATCATAGTATTTAATGCTACACGTTTAGCAGCCTCGTCTGCTTTTCGATTTCCTTGTATTACTTTTGAGTCCCCTTTTTGATGAGCTTTACAATGAATCACCGCAACTTCTTTAGGTTTCTGTACTGCTTCCAACAAATTCAAAATCTCGGTTCCGTATTTTATAGGGGTACCGCTAGCAGATAAAAGTCCTCGCTCCTTCCATATTGCTCCATGAGCATGCACAACTCCAAAAGCATATTTAGAATCTGTATAGATGTTAACTCTTTTACCTTTAGCCAAATTTAAGGCTTTTGTGAGGGCTATAATTTCTGCTTTCTGGGCGGATGTATTTGGAGGTAATGCTTTTACTTCTCGATCTTCAGTTAAAGTTACCACGGCATAACCAGCCCTCCTTTCTCCTTTTACAACAAAGCTGCTTCCATCAGTAAATAATTCTTCATCCGGAGTTTGGAGAGGGACATCTTTCAGATCTGGCCTGCTGGCATACACCTGTTCGATAACTTGTAAACAATCATGGTTAAGATCACTCTCTTTTTCACTTGGCATTAAAGAGGCAGGATTTAAAATTGTACTCACTTTCAAAATGATGTCGTCTTGTTCCACTAACAAAGCCTGATATTGTAACAAACGACTAGGGGTTAGCCAATGATGTCCTTTTTGTTCCAGTACCGCAAGTACCGCATGCGGGACGTGAACCGTTATTTTCTGTCCCAATGTCAATTTTCTAGCTTCTTGAATGATGAGAACTGTTGCCGCAACTGCCCGCAAGCAGCTAGGCCATCCTGAGCTTACTTTATCTAATTGTTTGGGAAAGTAAG
The DNA here is from genome assembly GCF_964195595.1 of Calonectris borealis. Lineage (NCBI taxonomy): Eukaryota > Metazoa > Chordata > Aves > Procellariiformes > Procellariidae > Calonectris > Calonectris borealis. The sequence continues at coordinate 96,713 of NW_027441500.1, read as the reverse complement.
CCACTGGTCTTTTCCAGTCTCCCAAAAGTTGAGTCAAAACCCCCATAGCTACATGTCTCTTCTCATGCACAAATAGCTCAAAGGGTTTGGTCAGATTTGGAAGTCCTAAAGCTGGAGTTTTCATTAAAGTCTGTTTAATGTCATCAAAACTTTTTCGGCACTCTGGAGTCCATTCTAACAATTCTTCAGGGCCTTTGGTTGCCTCATACAGTGGTTTTGCCATCAAACCATAATTTGGAATCCAAAGGCGACACCATCCAGCCATTCCTAAAAATCCTCTCAACTCTCTTTTAGATTGAGGGGGTGCCATCCTGCAAATGGCTTCTTTTCCACCATTTCCCAATCTTCGCTGTCCTTGGGAAATCTCAAACCCCAAATAAATTACAGTTTGTTTTGCAATTTGTGCTTTCTTCTCTGACACCCTATACCCGGCCATTCCCAAAAAGTTTAGGAGGCTGACAGTCTTTTCTTTGCAGATTTCAATAGTATCTGCTCCCAATAGGATGTCATCAACATATTGAAGGAGGGTGATTTGATCTTCCTTACCGGACCACTGTTCCAGTTCCTTATTCAGAGCTGCTCCAAAGATGGTTGGGCTATTTTTAAACCCTTGTGGCAGCACGGTCCAGCAGAGCTGAGTCCTCCTCCCAGTCGACGGATCTTCCCATTCAAAAGCAAAAATCTTTTGGCTGTTTTCTTCCAGAGGTATACAAAAGAAAGCGTCTTTCAAATCTATAACAGAGAAATATGCATTTGATTCATTGATAGTTGTTAACAGCGTATATGGATTAGGGACTATTGGATGAATGTCCACCACTAACTGGTTTATTGCTCTTAAATCTTGGACCAGCCTATATCCTTGGTTATGCGGCTTTTTCACTGGAAGGACAGGAGTATTATAATCAGATTGACATTCTCTTAAAAGTCCGTATTTAAGAAAATTATTTATTATTGGTTCCAAACCTTTTCTGGCTTCTATACTAATAGGATACTGTTTCTTTCTTACCGGTCGAGCTCCTGTTTTCAATTCAACTTTTACCGGTTCCACATTTTTCGCTCTTCCTGGTTTCTCTGTTGCCCAAACAAAAGGGTAAACTGCATCTTTAAGCTCTTCTGGAATTTCTTCAGATTCATCTGTGTTTGTCTGTAATAAATAAACTTGGGCTTGCCAGGCATTAGCTTCAGGAAAATGAACTTGGATTCTTCCTTTTTTAAAGTTGATTTGTGCTCCCAATTTATTCAATAAATCCCGTCCTAAGAGAGGCATGGTGCATTCCGGTATATATAAAAATTCATGCATCAGTGTTTTTCCTCCAATTTTACATTTTAAAGGTTTCAAAAAAGGCCTTATCTCCTTCTTTCCCGTGACCCCAACAATAGATACATTAAATTTACTCATTGGTCCTTTACATGTATTTATAACAGAATATTTTGCTCCAGTATCTACTAAAAAATCGACTACTTCATCTCCCAGCTTTACTGGAACCAGGGGCTCAGCTGGGAAAATATCATTTTCTACCCCCGGTCCCCATCATTCAGAATCTCCTCCCATCATAAGTAAATCAGCTTCAGGTGGTATCTGCTGTGACTGAGTCACGACTGCTCCTTTGTTCTCTGGACACTCACTCTTCCAGTGTCCCTGTTTCTTGCATACAGCACATTGATTAAATCCTAATGGGGTATATTGTTTAAACATATCTCTACCTCCTCTGCCTTTTCCTCTCAAATACCCTCTACCTCTACCTCTCAAATATCTTCTGCCTCTTCCTCCAGCTGATCCTTGGGCATTTACAAAAGCAGCTGCTAAAATAGCAGCTTTTTGTTTCCTATCTTTTATTTTTTCTTTTTCCTGATTTTTCTTTTCCTCCTCTTCCCTATTGTTATACACCTTATAAGCAATTTCAATTAGCTGTGATATAGTCATTCCTGTAATCCCATCCACTTTCTGCAATTTCTTTCGAATATCTGGAGCAGCTTGCCCTACAAACAAAGTAGTAAATATTGCTCTGTTCTCATCACTCTCAGGATGATCTAAGTCTGTCCATTTCCTAGCTGCCTCACATAATCGTTCATAAAAGGTGGATGGGTCCTCTGTTTTTCCCTGAATTATTTGAGTCAATTTCGCCAAATTCTTTGGGCGGGATATTCCATTCTTTACTCCATACAAAATTAATTGTTGATACCGTTTAATCATCAATTTCCCATCATTACTATTAGGATTCCAATTTGGGTCTTGAGTTGGCATAAAATGAGCGGGACCTTCTCTTGCATTTATTCTTTCATTTTCCATATTTGCTTTTTCTAATACTACCCTCTTTTCTTCAGGAGTAAACAAATTATTCAAAAGAATTTGAATATCTTTCCAATCTGGATTATGATTTTCAATAATTGTTCGAAAGGATCTATACACCTTTTCTGGATTCTCTCTGTATGATCCTGCTAACTCTTTCCAATTCATTAAATCAGAAGTTGTAAATGGTACTTTCACAAATACTGGCTCCCCCCTTGGGCCCACTGCCTGGCGAAGGGGTGCTAACAATACAGACCCTTGCTGGGTTCTAGTCCTGCCAGCTATCGGACTAAAAGTATTGCTTCCTCTTGCTTCGGTTTCAGAAGTTTCATTTTTACTTGGTGGTACTAACATTTGTGTATCCTCCTCTTCTTCTCCTAGTTTTAAACACCGTTTTCCTATGCTACATGCAGAACAACAATGCGCTTTTGGTTCCTTATTTTCCATCATCATCATCATCACCACATTAGAATCCGAATCTAAAAGCTTACATTTTTTCCGAATTTCATGATCATTTCTCAAAGAAAAAAACAAATCTACATAAGGTACCTCATCCCATTTTCCTTGTCTTCTACAAAATAACATTAACTGTAAAATAGTATTATATTGCAAGGTTCCCAATTCTGGCCATTTTTCCTCATCTTCCAATTTGTACATTGGCCACCATCTAGTCAATTAATTTATCCTTTCTCAAAGGATCACCCCCAAATTTTCCCCAGTGTTTAATGATGCATCCTAAGGGGGAACAAGGTGTTACTTTTGATGGTTGAGCTCCCATATCTTTACCAAAAAAGAACGTTCTTAACCACAACTTCATATACTCCAGTCGTCACCGTCAAACGCATATGAATATACCGGTTTACCCCTGGCGCCTACAACTTCATATACTCCAGTCGTCACTGTCAAACGCATATGAATATACCTCTTTACCTGTGGCCACAATTCCTTACCAAATGCATGCACAGTTTTATACTCCAGAACAATATCTCATTTACCTTAGCGTTGCACCGTTGAGTCGCTCACCTGCTCTGGTCGGGGAGAATACTCACGGAGTCCCCGATCAAAAGGTCGGTGCGCGCTGGAGTCCGGAGAGCAGAGTCTCCCCACCGAGAGCCGGCGAGTCGATCCGGGCAAGGCTTCACAGCAGTCCCACCTGGGTCGCCAAAAACTGTTGTCCGAAAAGCGGATTCGTGCCCGGCGTGCAAGTAACCAATTCCACACGCTCAGGAGAGATATTGTTTTATTCAGGCCTGGGTGCTCGGTGGACTTGCCACAAATCAAGCACACCTGGTCTAGTCACCTTTCTGTTTATATCCATGCTTCTCATACATAATTTAAATTTCCTTGTTACATATTCATTACATTTCCGAGAACTAATTATAATATTACATCATCTTAAACACATGCGCACTAAAGCCTTTAGGGTCTTCTTGGGGGTCTCGGGTGGTCTCTGGTGGTCGGCAGGGTAGTGAACTCTTCATGAGCTTATTTCCTCTTTTACCTTATAGGGTCGCAATTTGTCCCTAAGCCATGCTTGGACCACGTTTGTTTATAGTTTCCATAGCTCACTACCTCTAAAACACACAGCTTATAATTAATTACTACTCCACACAATTACAAACACACACCTGTTAGTTATCTAACTTCTAAGCAACAAATCTGCATTGTTTAAAATTACAGAAGCGAGCAATATAGAATCCACAACAAACTATCTATCACCATAGTGTTCTTAAATTAAAACACATACATCTTGATCTCCTCCAATCAAACACCCACTCACTAGCTTCATCATTCTGGTTTCTTATTAACTGGTCTTTTAACCCAGTTCTGGGTGAGGGCTATACACAGGATGATACCACTTTAAAAATTAATGTTGATTAAGATTAACATTAACAGTTTTGCTCTTGGTTTATACTCCCATAACAGAGCCATGGACATCTCTGTGTTTAGAAGGGAGGCGTTAAAAATGAACAAAAGGACATACTCAGAGAGGATTAAGACTATCACCACGGTGCCACAACCCCAGCCGCGAGGGCCTAACGTGGGGGCTAACACCGAGGGGTCTGAAATGGAGGGGTGAGAAGGGGTTGTCATGAGAAAGCCAAAAGCTCCACCAGATTTCACCCTCTCCTGTCTCTGCCTCCCACCCCCTCACCTCCTTCCTCCCAAACCCTACCAACCATCAGGCATGCAGAGAGCGTTGTATTTGAGGAAGGGGAGGTGCCCAAGGCCAGTTTCACCAGGCACGACACGGGTGGCCAGGTGCAGAGCGGACACTGGAACTGTCGCCCCTCAGAGCGGGCAGGACTGGAGATGGAGAGGCAGCTCAGAGCACACCCGGGGTGGGGAGCCTGAGCTACTAAAGAAAAGGCGGACGAGAAGAGAAGAGGAAAGGAAAAAAAAACCCAGGTCTTAACCTAGAAAGCGTGTAGACCAGTGGCTCCAAGAGGGAAATTACCAAGCGTTACGGCAAAGCAGTCACTCGGCGCTGTCTCTCTCTGCAGGCGTAACTGCCCTGCCTCCAGACTGCTCCGTGACGCACGCTCAACCACATTCGGTAGGACCTTAAACGTTCTAACTAGTCATAAGGCCTCAAAGGGCAACGAAATCCCCTATGTACAACGCTGATTAAAGGACAAGAGGCCAATAAATAAATAAATAAAACCAACCTAACATAAAACACCATCATTCACAAATGACAAAGAAAAAAACCACAACAGCCTGAAGCCAGAAGAAGCCCTGCCCAACTAAAACACGGTACGATATAAATACAAACCACTTGCAAAGTCCACCCACATTAATCTGTACTTAACCCACAGGTAGAAAGATATTTGTTCTAGTCTCTTAAGTGGCGTGTCATCCAAGCTCTCCGGAGACTGCCACCCAACCAGTTTCCTGTCAAACCTACAGCCGAGAACAACATTTAATTACCATGTTTAATTGATCTTGTTAACTGTTAGGGTGGACAGCTTTGATCTCGCCTGCTGATAGCCAGTTTACTACTACAAAAGGAACTGGGACCTTGCATGATTGCCAAGCGTTCGATGTGCATTTTTTAATTCCTTCTATTTCTCAATCTCCCTTTCGGTTTGTGCTGCACTAACACTCCTGATAACAGGAACCGAAGCACATGCCCTCATTTATCGTATCATGTATCTGAACATGCAGGGGGAAAAAAAAGAAAGATGAGGAAAGGGAAATCGCCCCTCCTTCACCCAGAAATACGGAAAAAGGCCAGGAATTACCATAGTGAATCTGGCCTTGGCAACGTTAAGCGCAGCATCCAGCTGATGGCAGCCGGCACCAAACGCTTCAGAGGAAGGTGCAGGAATCACTTAAGCACGTGTGGGATCATCTGCTCCCCATCCCCCTTGAAAGCCTCATCTGACTCTCCACTCATTAGAGGCTGGTTTAAATTCCAGGACGGAATTTAGGTTTTGAGGAATTTCAGTGGCTTTCCACTGTGTTGTTTTATGTTTGTTAATAGGTTCACCCAAAAAAGTGCCTCTTCTGCAGAAGCTTCATATTAGCAGCTTAGGAGAGAAGCCCACAAGACCAAGGTTACTAGCTCGCGCTCAACCAAGCTGAGACTGTGCCAATACTAATAGGAAGAGAAACTTCTGAGGACATTTTATTGTATCCTAAACTATCTAGGAACCTTCAAAATAAATCCTAATTAAAAACAACTAAATACAAGTATGTTTAATTCATTAACTACCTCTCCTAAACACCATTCTCCTGAACGATCAAGCCAATCTCATACGATCTACGGAAATAAATGTTCATAGGTGGCGTATAATAGGTTCCGAGCAATGTACAAAGCAGCTCTAAATTTCAGCCAAAGAGTGTCAACTGTTTTCAAAACGGCAAGCCAAACCCTCATCAAACTGAATTCAGCTGGAGCTTTGCCACGCAGCAGGACAGCGACTTGGCCCACCATGCCCATGGGAAATCTTTTTCTAACTCGGACTTTCTTCCTGCTTATTTCAAACGAAATCTCCTTTGGATCAGGTTGAATTTCCACAGATAATTAGTCTTGCACTAGCTAAATAAAACAAGAGTTATATTGCTTCTGAGCAGCAATCTGAATAATTACAACAGGGTAAAAGAGAAAATACCTTCTTTCTTTCCTAGGGGAACTTAGCAATTAACTGTTTAACATGGTTTGAACTTTGCCGCTGAATCTTCGTATTACACAGCAACAGAGAGAAGTACCATCGCATGCGGTCACTTGAAGCATCTGTAGAGTATCGTAGCCAAACTGTAGCTCCCAAATACTGTCAGAACAGAATTTTTCCCGTGACAGTCAGTCCCTTCTCACCAAAGCTTCCTCAACAGCACACCACGGTTTTGGTGGTTGGTTTTGGTGGTTGTTTGTTTTTTTGTTGTTGTTGGGGTGGTGTTTTCATTGGTTTGGGGTTTTCTCCTGAACTTTTTTCTAACGAAGGTTTCTTCTTGTTATTACAAGATGACAGATATCTCGTACGCTCTTTCCTTACATCAGAAGCTATAGAAATCCCAGAACGTCAGCCAGCCCGTTCATCTCCTGCCTGCTGCTGGTACTGTCTCGAATAATGCTCACTTTTGGAGGCGAGGGGTGGAGGAGGGGTTTCCCTAGGAATAAGCTGAATAAAGCTTCCCGTTCGGCTAAAGCAGGAAACGTGCTCCAGTACTGCCTTACACACAAAGAGTGGAAAATACTTACTAAACAAAATAGCAGGAGATGAAGTGTAAACTGGATTGTCCTTACAACATGCAGACAAATAGAAAGCCATACTCTCCATCCCCCCAGCTCTCTTTCATTAAAGTGCTTTAACTTGAAAAAAATACATACATATGTATACACGTTCTGCATGAACATCAAATGATTATGCTGTGCCTTTAAAACCAAACACTGAAGGATTTTAAACAACAACAACGTTAATTAGGAGGTAGCATTTCCTCCCTCCCACAGGATCAGTTTCTTCTTGTCAGAATAGGAGGTACAACTGGCCAAACCCCATCCTACTACTGCAGAAACTGAACCAGAAGTTGTCATTAGGTTAACCCCTCCCAGCATTTCTCTCAAACAATCTCTTCAGAAAGACTAAAAATAAATAGCACAGAAGATAGAAGGGACAGCCTTCCAGGACGTCGAACCATTAGGATTCACAGAAAAGAACAGCAATATTAATTTTTGCATAAGTACCTGCAGATGGTAGAAGACAAGTATTAATGGAAAAAATGTCCTCCTTCATGCCCTATAAAAACAATGACTGTTTAAGGCCTCAGAGTGTTTCCCAAGAGCTGGCCTTGTAATTCACGCAAGATTTCTCTGCTGCCATCCTGATGAGCTCTGATCACTTCAAAAAGGCACTTGTCCTCACCCACCCTGACGTTTAAGAACTGGAAGTGATGAAAACTACATCACCTAATGCTAGGTCACAGCTACAGATGCACGCTGCTAGAAGATGAAAAGCTGTTAGGCAAGTTCGATGGTGTAAACCGTATTACGGCAGCCGGATGCTGGAAACATATGACAAAACACCACGCAAAACAGCAACACACATAAGCTTAATGAAAACCTGATGAAAGACTGTATAAAAAAGTACCGAATCTAATTCATTCCCTAGACCTGGCTAGTGCAGTTAAACTAAGGTCACGAGTACTGCATACTGCACTTGAATTTTATAAACCACTTTGAGCCATTAGTGCCTCCCCCACCATAAGTTATAAACCAGTCATCGGCCCCATAGGGACATGTCTCATCCTATTTTGATGTCCCTTCTTATGGCACAACACCCTGCTCATCGTGCAAAGCTCAAATACATGTCAGGAAAGCATTTTACTGAATGGCCTTAAAATTATGCTTGTATTGAAATAGAGTCAGACACACAAGTTTCTCAGTTGGGGGACATAAACAGAGGCTTTTCTACCACTGTAAATGGAAAATTTGAGACAGCCAAACCAAACCAGAGAGAGCTGAACCATTCCAGTGAACCTCATCCTCAGCAGTGAACCCTGGAAAAAGCATCACTAAGATCACCTACAACTGAAAGCTACCTTCAATATCCTGAAGTACATGAAACTAAACTCTCTGAGCGCCTGTGGCACACCAACACAAAAGCCTTGGAAAGCAGGCCTCCCAGTTGAAGGGCATGCCAGAAATCCAGTCACTCTTGATAGCTGAGGAAGCTTCCCCCTAGTAAGGGTTGCAAAGACGTAGCACCCACTGCAATGCAGCACACCATTGACCAGTTTGCCACATCAGAAAGTTCCTTCACATGTGGTGCCATGAAAGGATGTACTTAAACTAATGCATTCACTACAGGACATCAAGAATATGTAACAGAAGAGAAACAGCAGAGATCATTCAAGACACATTTACCTACTAGTACTCCAGTCTAGGAGCATATGGATCCTGCACACACACAAGGACGCACCGTGCAGCCAGACAAGCAAGCACAGTCCATGACTGTAACGAAATGACTAACTGAAGACAAAGAGCTTTGTTCTGCCTGCTTTCCCTCCCTCACACCCCCACCCATGCTCAGTGAGAAACAAACACTAACAGACCCCTGTTATTTGAAGGATAATTTTACTTGGAAACAAAATGATGATAATACACAGAAGAAAAAACCCTCACATCTCCTCCTCGGGAGCTGCTCTGCCCAGCTATGCCCAGGCTTCTCGAGCACCTCCCACCTTCCCACAGACTCTGACCTCTGCTACAGCCCCACAAAAGAAGTCAAGTCCTGACGCTTCTCATCCACGAGGGGCCGGCCGCCAGCCGCATCGCTTCTAGGGACAACATGATACTCTGTGGGCGAAGGCCACGAGCCGTTCCATACGCTGAAAGACACCATGCCTTATGTCCCTGCTGCTTTCTTGAACAACGCTACAACTCCATAGACAGATGCATACAAGATGCTCACCTCAAGCCCTGCTAAATAGTCTCACAGTCGCTTCTAGCCAGAGATGATGTCAACAGCTTCTGCAATAGACAGCAAAACTGGTGGAAAAAAACAAGGTTCCATCTTCAATAAAGTCAGGAATTCCAAAACAATACAATGCACCTGGAATAAAATAAAAACCAAAACCAGATTATGAACCAAAACCATACATCTTGCCACCTCTGAACACCCAATACAAATTGACCCACCTGGGAAAAAAAAAAAAAAAAAAGAAAAGCTGCATACGAGTCTCCTTTCTGCTCTAGATGCAGCTGAACCTTGCCTGGTCCTGAAGCCCTTAGCTTAAACAGACCCCTCTGCTTCCCTAAATCTCAAAACAAGACTACCCAAATAGCTTAGACAGCTCAAAAGCTGCAATCAACTGAAGCAACAGCAGACCACCGCCTCCAGAGAAGCCCAGCAGCAGAATGAGCTCCCTGAGGAGGGGCTGTAGCTCATCTCCCCCAGGCCCCGCCCACCGCCCTTCCCACAATCCCCTGGGAACGGGCGGGGCCAACCACCAGAGCCATCAAGGCAGCCAGAGGAGCAGCAGGCAGTTTTCTCACCTGCCTTCACTTTACAGCATGCCAAGCACCAAACAGAGAAAGCCACCCTCACAGCAAACCACCATACCTGCTCTTTTGGAATCAATCCTAGACTCCTTAAGGTTGGAAAAGGCCTCCAAGACCATCGAGTCCAACCGTCAACCCAACACCACCACGCCCACTAAACCACGTCCCTAAGCACCTCCTCTACACGTCTTTTAAATACTTCCTGGGTTGGTGACCCAACCACTTCCCTGGGCAGCCTGTTCCAAGGCCTGACCACTCTTTCAGTAAAGAAATTTTTCCTACAGTTGCAGCTATTGCATCAGCAATGGGACCAGGCAGGGACTTCAACTTACTTTTTCTAGGGCGTAGATAGACAAAGATAGATGTCATCCCAAGCGACGCAGGAACAGTAGATCATTCAACGCAACGAAAATATCATGATTCAAAACGATGTGCTTTGGTTTCCTCTCAAAAACCCAAAATGCTATGGGGTCAGACTTCATTGCTAGGAACACCACGCATGCTACCTCACTTCTGACACAACTCTGTTCTGGGTAGGACTGAACAACAAAGCAGAATCAGATCCTGGAAGAATCCCTTCTCAGAAATATCTCTGGATGCAGAGCAAATTATTTGCTGTAAATCACCAAGGATTCAGAGACACCCAGGAGCACCCCAAGACCCCCAGGAACACCCCATGGGGACCTAGAGACTCCCAGGAGCACCCCACGGGCCTCCAGAGATCCCCAGGAGCACCCCACAGGCACTCAGGAGACAAGGACTGCCCACAATCCTCCAGGAGCACCCCAGGGGAACCCCAAGGCTACCCAGAGGCACCTAGAACACCCCAAGGCTCCAAGGGCCACAACAAGAACATCCAGCAGCACCCCAAGATGCCCACGAGTGTCCTGTGAGCACCTAGAGAAACCCAGGAGCGCCGCAAGACCCCCGGGAACACCCCAAGGGCACCCAGAGACCCCCAGGAGCACAACAAGAACATCCAGCAGCACCCCAAGATCCCCGGGGACACCCCGTGGGCACCCAGAGACCCCCGGGAGCCACCCAAGAGCACCCAAAGAGCAACGCCAGAACACCAGGAGCACCCTGTGGGCACCCAGAGACACCCAGGAGCACCCCAAGACCCCCAGAACATCCTAGAGGCACCCAGAGACCCTCAGGAACACCCCAGGAGCACTCCAAGGGGACTCGGAGACACCTAGAAGACCCCAAGACCCAAGGAACAACCCACGGGCACTGAGAGACCCCAGGAGCAAAAGAAGAACCCCCAGAAGCACAGCAAGACCACGAGGAGCGCCCCAGCAGCACCACCGGCATCTAGAACCGGCACCTAGAACCGGCACCTAGAACCCCAGGAGCGTCCCAAGGCACCCAGCAACAACCCATGGGCACCTATAGATGCCCCGCAGCACCCCTAGACCGCCAAGAACACCCCAAGACTCCCAAGAGCATCCTGCGGGCACCCAGAGGGCCCCAGGACCACCCCAAGACCCCCAGGAGCATACTGGGAGCACACAGAGACCCCCAGGAGCACCGCAAGAACGCCCACAAGCACCCCAAGACCCTCAGGAGCATCCTCTGGGCACCCAGAGACCCCCGGGAGCAGCCCCAGGAGCACCCCAAACGCAGCCCGTAGAGACCTCCCAGTCCTGGAGGCTATTTTTTGATGGACCTTAACATACCTAATGCTTTCCGACATGAGACTTGCCTGACGTTCAGCCCTCTACCTTGTGATGTGGAGGCCCGGACGGTTTACTCTGCATCTCCCACGACTTTGCTGTATCTCTCGTCAGCTGCACAGACACTCCAACAGAACAGACCTCAGCGACACCCAAATCCAACTGCAAAACCCACCTCAGTAAGGCTCGGGAACACACCTCCCTTTCCCAACCATCCCCTGGTCCCAAAAGTTTAGAAACCCCTTCTCTTCTCCTGAACTGCCAGCGAAGGAACCCCGCTCCTTCCTGACAGCTCCTGCCCTGGAGTTGCAGCCCTCAAGCCCCTGTGTCGGCCGCTCCTCGGGAGCTGCTCTGCCCAGCTATGCCCAGGCTTCTGCGAGCACCTCCCACCTTCCCACAGACTCTGACCTCTGCTACAGCCCCACAAAAGAAGTCAAGTCCTGACGCTTCTCATCCACGAGGGGCCGGCCGCCAGCCGCATCGCTTCTAGGGACAACATGATACTCTGTGGGCGAAGACCACGAGCCGTTCCATACGCTGAAAGACACGATGCCTTATGTCCCTGCTGCTTTTTTGAACAACGCTACAACTCCATAGACAGATGCATACAAGATGCTCACCTCAAGCCCTGCTAAATTAGTCTCACAGTCGTTCCTATCCAGAGATGACGTCAACAGCTTCTGCAATAGACAGCAAAACTGGTGGAAAAAAACAAGGTTCCATCTTCAATAAAGTCAGGAATGCCAAACCAATACAATGCACCTGGAATAAAATAAAAACCCAAACCAGATTATGAACCAAAACCATACATCTTGCCACCTCTGAACACCCAATACAAATTGACCCACCTGGAAAAAAAAAAAAAATAAAGAGAAAAGCTGCATACGAGTCTCCTTTCTGCTCTAGATGCAGCTGAACCTTGCCTGGTCCTGAAGCCCTTAGCTTAAACAGAGCCCTCTGCTTCCCTAAATCTCAAAACAAGACTACCCAAATAGCTTAGACAGCTCAAAAGCTGCAATCAACTGAAGCAACAGCAGACCACCGCCTCCAGAGAAGCCCAGCAGCAGCATGAGCTCCCTGAGGAGAGGCTGTAGCTCATCTCCCCCAGGCCCCGCCCACCGCCCTTCCCACAATCCCCTGGGAACGGGCGGGGCCAACCACCAGAGCCATCAAGGCAGCCAGAGGAGCAGCAGGCAGTTTTCTCACCTGCCTTCACTTTACAGCATGCCAAGCACCAAACAGAGAAAGCCACCCTCACAGCAAACCACCATACCTGCTCTTTTGGAATCGATCCTAGACTCCTTAAGGTTGGAAAAGACCTCTAAGACCATCGAGTCCAACCGTCAACCCAACACCACCACGCCCACTAAACCACGTCCCTAAGCACCTCCTCTACACGTCTTTTAAATACTTCCAGGGTTGGTGACCCAACCACTTCCCTGGGCAGCCTGTTCCAAGGCCTGACCACTCTTTCAGTAAAGAAGTTTTTCCTACAGTTGCAGCTATTGCATCAGCAATGGGACCAGGCAGGGACTTCAACTTACTTTTTCTAGGGCGTAGATAGACAAAGATAGATGTCATCACAAGCGACGCAGGAACAGTAGATCATTCAACGCAACGAAAATAGCATGATTCAAAATGATGTGCTTTGGTTTCCTCTCAAAAACCCAAAATGCTATGGGGTCAGATTTCATTGCTAGGAACACCACGCATGCTACCTCACTTCTGACACAACTCTGTTCTGGGTAGGACTGAACAACAAAGCAGAATCAGATCCTGGAAGAATCCCTTCTCAGAAATATCTCTGGATGCAGAGCAAATTATTTGCTGTAAATCACCAAGGATTCAGAGACACCCAGGAGCACCCCAAGACCCCCGGGAACACCCCATGGGGACCTAGAGACTCCCAGGAGCACCCCACGGGCCCCCAGAGATCCCCAGGAGCACCCCACAGGCACTCAGGAGACACAAGGACTGCCCACAATCCTCCAGGAGCACCCCAGGGGAACCCCAAGGCTACCCAGAGGCACCTAGAACACCCCAAGGCTCCCAGGAGCACAACAAGAACATCCAGCAGCACCCCAAGATGCCCACGAGTATCCTGTGAGCACCTAGAGAAACCCAGGAGCGCCGCAAGACCCCCGCGAACACCCCAAGGGCACCCAGAGACCCCCAGGAGCACAACAAGAACATCCAGCAGCACCCCAAGATCCCCGGGGACACCCCATGGGCACCCAGAGACCCCCAGGAGCCCCCCAAGAGCACCCAAAGAGCAACGCAAGAACACCAGGAGCACCCTGTGGGCACCCAGAGACACCCAGGAGCACCCCAAGACCCCCCGAACATCCTAGAGGCACCCAGAGACCCTCAGGAACACCCCAGGAGCACTCCAAGGGGACTCGGAGACACCTAGAAGACCCCAAGACCCAAGGAACAACCCACGGGCACTGAGAGACCCCAGGAGCAAAAGAAGAACCCCCAGAAGCACACCAAGACCACGAGGAGCGCCCCAGCAGCACCACCGGCACCTAGAACCGGCACCTAGAACCGGCACCTAGAACCGGCACCTAGAACCCCAGGAGCGTCCCAAGGCACCCAGCAACAACCCATGGGCACCTATAGATGCCCCGCAGCACCCCTAGACCGCCAAGACCACCCCAAGACTCCCAAGAGCATCCTGCGGGCACCCAGAGGGCCCCAGGACCACCCCAAGACCCCCAGGAGCATACTGGGAGCACACAGAGACCCCCAGGAGCACCGCAAGAACGCCCACAAGCACCCCAAGACCCTCAGGAGCATCCTCTGGGCACCCAGAGACCCCCGGGAGCAGCCCCAGGAGCACCCCAAACGCAGCCCGTAGAGACCTCCCAGTCCTGGAGGCTATTTTTTGATGGACCTTAACATACCTAATGCTTTCCGAGATGAGACTTGCCTGACGTTCAGCCCTCTACCTTGTGATGTGGAGGCCCGGACGGTTTACTCTGCATCTCCCACGACTTTGCTGTATCTCTCGTCAGCTGCACAGACACTCCAACAGAACAGACCTCAGCGACACCCAAATCCAACTGCAAAACCCACCTCAGTAAGGCTCGGGAACACACCTCCCTTTCCCAACCATCCCCTGGTCCCAAAAGTTTAGAAACCCCTTCTCTTCTCCTGAACTGCCAGCGAAGGAACCCCGCTCCTTCCTGACAGCTCCTGCCCTGGATTTGCACCCCTCAAGCCCCTGTGTCGGCCGCTCCTCGGGAGCTGCTCTGCCCAGCTATGCCCAGGCTTCTGCGAGCACCTCCCACCTTCCCACAGACTCTGACCTCTGCTACAGCCCCACAAAAGAAGTCAAGTCCTGACGCTTCTCATCCACGAGGGGCCGGCCGCCAGCCGCATCGCTTCTAGGGACAACATGATACTCTGTGGGCGAAGGCCACGAGCCGTTCCATACGCTGAAAGACACGATGCCTTATGTCCCTGCTGCTTTCTTGAACAACGCTACAACTCCATAGACAGATGCATACAAGATGCTCACCTCAAGCCCTGCTAAATAGTCTCACAGTCGCTCCTATCCAGAGATGACGTCAACAGCTTCTGCAATAGACAGCAAAACTGGTGGAAAAAAACAAGGTTCCATCTTCAATAAAGTCAGGAATTCCAAAACAAAACAATGCACCTGGAATAAAATAAAAACCAAAACCAGATTATGAACCAAAACCATACATCTTGCCACCTCTGAACACCCAATACAAATTGACCCACCTGGAAAAAAAAAAAAAATAAAGAGAAAAGCTGCATACGAGTCTCCTTTCTGCTCTAGATGCAGCTGAACCTTGCCTGGTCCTGAAGCCCTTAGCTTAAACAGAGCCCTCTGCTTCCCTAAATCTCAAAACAAGACTAGACAACAACAACTTAGACAGCTCAAAAGCTGCAATCAACTGAAGCAACAGCAGACCACCGCCTCCAGAGAAGCCCAGCAGCAGCATGAGCTCCCTGAGGAGAGGCTGTAGCTCATCTCCCCCAGGCCCCGCCCACCGCCCTTCCCACAATCCCCTGGGAACGGGCGGGGCCAACCACCAGAGCCATCAAGGCAGCCAGAGGAGCAGCAGGCAGTTTTCTCACCTGCCTTCACTTTACAGCATGCCAAGCACCAAACAGAGAAAGCCACCCTCACAGCAAACCACCATACCTGCTCTTTTGGAATCAATCCTAGACTCCCTAAGGTTGGAAAAGACCTCTAAGACCATCGAGTCCAACCGTCAACCCAACACCACCACGCCCACTAAACCACGTCCCTAAGCACCTCCTCTACACGTCTTTTAAATACTTCCAGGGTTGGTGACCCAACCACTTCCCTGGGCAGCCTGTTCCAAGGCCTGACCACTCTTTCAGTAAAGAAGTTTTTCCTACAGTTGCAGCTATTGCATCAGCAATGGGACCAGGCAGGGACTTCAACTTACTTTTTCTAGGGCGTAGATAGACAAAGATAGATGTCATCACAAGCGACGCAGGAACAGTAGATCATTCAACGCAACGAAAATAGCATGATTCAAAATGATGTGCTTTGGTTTCCTCTCCAAAACCCAAAATGCTATGGGGTCAGATTTCATTGCTAAGAACACCACGCATGCTACCTCACTTCTGACACAACTCTGTTCTGGGTAGGACTGAACAACAAAGCAGAATCAGATCCTGGAAGAATCCCTTCTCAGAAATATCTCTGGATGCAGAGCAAATTATTTGCTGTAAATCACCAAGGATTCAGAGACACCCAGGAGCACCCCAAGACCCCCGGGAACACCCCATGGGGACCTAGAGACTCCCAGGAGCACCCCACGGGCCCCCAGAGATCCCCAGGAGCACCCCACAGGCACTCAGGAGACACAAGGACTGCCCACAATCCTCCAGGAGCACCCCAGGGGAACCCCAAGGCTACCCAGAGGCACCTAGAACACCCCAAGGCTCCCAGGAGCACAACAAGAACATCCAGCAGCACCCCAAGATGCCCACGAGTATCCTGTGAGCACCTAGAGAAACCCAGGAGCGCCGCAAGACCCCCGCGAACACCCCAAGGGCACCCAGAGACCCCCAGGAGCACAACAAGAACATCCAGCAGCACCCCAAGATCCCCGGGGACACCCCGTGGGCACCCAGAGACCCCCAGGAGCCCCCCAAGAGCACCCAAAGAGCAACGCAAGAACACCAGGAGCACCCTGTGGGCACCCAGAGACACCCAGGAGCACCCCAAGACCCCCCGAACATCCTAGAGGCACCCAGAGACCCTCAGGAACACCCCAGGAGCACTCCAAGGGGACTCGGAGACACCTAGAAGACCCCAAGACCCAAGGAACAACCCACGGGCACTGAGAGACCCCAGGAGCAAAAGAAGAACCCCCAGAAGCACACCAAGACCACGAGGAGCGCCCCAGCAGCACCACCGGCACCTAGAACCGGCACCTAGAACCGGCACCTAGAACCGGCACCTAGAACCGGCACCTAGAACCGGCACCTAGAACCGGCACCTAGAACCGGCACCTAGAACCGGCACCTAGAACCGGCACCTAGAACCCCAGGAGCGTCCCAAGGCACCCAGCAACAACCCATGGGCACCTATAGATGCCCCGCAGCACCCCTAGACCGCCAAGACCACCCCAAGACTCCCAAGAGCAGCCTGCGGGCACCCAGAGGGCCCCAGGACCACCCCAAGACCCCCAGGAGCATACTGGGAGCACACAGAGACCCCCAGGAGCACCGCAAGAACGCCCACAAGCACCCCAAGACCCTCAGGAGCATCCTCTGGGCACCCAGAGACCCCCGGGAGCAGCCCCAGGAGCACCCCAAACGCAGCCCGTAGAGACCTCCCAGTCCTGGAGGCTATTTTTTGATGGACCTTAACATACCTAATGCTTTCCGAGATGAGACTTGCCTGACGTTCAGCCCTCTACCTTGTGATGTGGAGGCCCGGACGGTTTACTCTGCATCTCCCACGACTTTGCTGTATCTCTCGTCAGCTGCACAGACACTCCAACAGAACAGACCTCAGCGACACCCAAATCCAACTGCAAAACCCACCTCAGTAAGGCTCGGGAACACACCTCCCTTTCCCAACCATCCCCTGGTCCCAAAAGTTTAGAAACCCCTTCTCTTCTCCTGAACTGCCAGCGAAGGAACCCCGCTCCTTCCTGACAGCTCCTGCCCTGGATTTGCACCCCTCAAGCCCCTGTGTCGGCCGCTCCTCGGGAGCTGCTCTGCCCAGCTATGCCCAGGCTTCTGCGAGCACCTCCCACCTTCCCACAGACTCTGACCTCTGCTACAGCCCCACAAAAGAAGTCAAGTCCTGACGCTTCTCATCCACGAGGGGCCGGCCGCCAGCCGCATCGCTTCTAGGGACAACATGATACTCTGTGGGCGAAGGCCACGAGCCGTTCCATACGCTGAAAGACACGATGCCTTATGTCCCTGCTGCTTTCTTGAACAACGCTACAACTCCATAGACAGATGCATACAAGATGCTCACCTCAACCCCTGCTAAATTAGTCTCACAGTCGTTCCTATCCAGAGATGACGTCAACAGCTTCTGCAATAGACAGCAAAACTGGTGGAAAAAAACAAGGTTCCATCTTCAATAAAGTCAGGAATTCCAAAACAAAACAATGCACCTGGAATAAAATAAAAACCAAAACCAGATTATGAACCAAAACCATACATCTTGCCACCTCTGAACACCCAATACAAATTGACCCACCTGGAAAAAAAAAAAAAATAAAGAGAAAAGCTGCATACGAGTCTCCTTTCTGCTCTAGATGCAGCTGAACCTTGCCTGGTCCTGAAGCCCTTAGCTTAAACAGAGCCCTCTGCTTCCCTAAATCTCAAAACAAGACTAGACAACAACAACTTAGACAGCTCAAAAGCTGCAATCAACTGAAGCAACAGCAGACCACCGCCTCCAGAGAAGCCCAGCAGCAGCATGAGCTCCCTGAGGAGAGGCTGTAGCTCATCTCCCCCAGGCCCCGCCCACCGCCCTTCCCACAATCCCCTGGGAACGGGCGGGGCCAACCACCAGAGCCATCAAGGCAGCCAGAGGAGCAGCAGGCAGTTTTCTCACCTGCCTTCACTTTACAGCATGCCAAGCACCAAACAGAGAAAGCCACCCTCACAGCAAACCACCATACCTGCTCTTTTGGAATCAATCCTAGACTCCTTAAGGTTGGAAAAGACCTCTAAGACCATCGAGTCCAACCGTCAACCCAACACCACCACGCCCACTAAACCACGTCCCTAAGCACCTCCTCTACACGTCTTTTAAATACTTCCAGGGTTGGTGACCCAACCACTTCCCTGGGCAGCCTGTTCCAAGGCCTGACCACTCTTTCAGTAAAGAAGTTTTTCCTACAGTTGCAGCTATTGCATCAGCAATGGGACCAGGCAGGGACTTCAACTTACTTTTTCTAGGGCGTAGATAGACAAAGATAGATGTCATCACAAGCGACGCAGGAACAGTAGATCATTCAACGCAACGAAAATAGCATGATTCAAAATGATGTGCTTTGGTTTCCTCTCAAAAACCCAAAATGCTATGGGGTCAGATTTCATTGCTAGGAACACCACGCATGCTACCTCACTTCTGACACAACTCTGTTCTGGGTAGGACTGAACAACAAAGCAGAATCAGATCCTGGAAGAATCCCTTCTCAGAAATATCTCTGGATGCAGAGCAAATTATTTGCTGTAAATCACCAAGGATTCAGAGACACCCAGGAGCACCCCAAGACCCCCGGGAACACCCCATGGGGACCTAGAGACTCCCAGGAGCACCCCACGGGCCCCCAGAGATCCCCAGGAGCACCCCACAGGCACTCAGGAGACACAAGGACTGCCCACAATCCTCCAGGAGCACCCCAGGGGAACCCCAAGGCTACCCAGAGGCACCTAGAACACCCCAAGGCTCCCAGGAGCACAACAAGAACATCCAGCAGCACCCCAAGATGCCCACGAGTATCCTGTGAGCACCTAGAGAAACCCAGGAGCGCCGCAAGACCCCCGCGAACACCCCAAGGGCACCCAGAGACCCCCAGGAGCACAACAAGAACATCCAGCAGCACCCCAAGATCCCCGGGGACACCCCGTGGGCACCCAGAGACCCCCAGGAGCACAACAAGAGCACCCAAAGAGCAACGCAAGAACACCAGGAGCACCCTGTGGGCACCCAGAGACACCCAGGAGCACCCCAAGACCCCCCGAACATCCTAGAGGCACCCAGAGACCCTCAGGAACACCCCAGGAGCACTCCAAGGGGACTCGGAGACACCTAGAAGACCCCAAGACCCAAGGAACAACCCACGGGCACTGAGAGACCCCAGGAGCAAAAGAAGAACCCCCAGAAGCACACCAAGACCACGAGGAGCGCCCCAGCAGCACCACCGGCACCTAGAACCGGCACCTAGAACCGGCACCTAGAACCGGCACCTAGAACCGGCACCTAGAACCCCAGGAGCGTCCCAAGGCACCCAGCAACAACCCATGGGCACCTATAGATGCCCCGCAGCACCCCTAGACCGCCAAGACCACCCCAAGACTCCCAAGAGCATCCTGCGGGCACCCAGAGGGCCCCAGGACCACCCCAAGACCCCCAGGAGCATACTGGGAGCACACAGAGACCCCCAGGAGCACCGCAAGAACGCCCACAAGCACCCCAAGACCCTCAGGAGCATCCTCTGGGCACCCAGAGACCCCCGCGAGCAGCCCCAGGAGCACCCCAAACGCAGCCCGTAGAGACCTCCCAGTCCTGGAGGCTATTTTTTGATGGACCTTAACATACCTAATGCTTTCCGAGATGAGACTTGCCTGACGTTCAGCCCTCTACCTTGTGATGTGGAGGCCCGGACGGTTTACTCTGCATCTCCCACGACTTTGCTGTATCTCTCGTCAGCTGCACAGACACTCCAACAGAACAGACCTCAGCGACACCCAAATCCAACTGCAAAACCCACCTCAGTAAGGCTCGGGAACACACCTCCCTTTCCCAACCATCCCCTGGTCCCAAAAGTTTAGAAACCCCTTCTCTTCTCCTGAACTGCCAGCGAAGGAACCCCGCTCCTTCCTGACAGCTCCTGCCCTGGATTTGCACCCCTCAAGCCCCTGTGTCGGCCGCTCCTCGGGAGCTGCTCTGCCCAGCTATGCCCAGGCTTCTGCGAGCACCTCCCACCTTCCCACAGACTCTGACCTCTGCTACAGCCCCACAAAAGAAGTCAAGTCCTGACGCTTCTCATCCACGAGGGGCCGGCCGCCAGCCGCATCGCTTCTAGGGACAACATGATACTCTGTGGGCGAAGGCCACGAGCCGTTCCATACGCTGAAAGACACGATGCCTTATGTCCCTGCTGCTTTCTTGAACAACGCTACAACTCCATAGACAGATGCATACAAGATGCTCACCTCAACCCCTGCTAAATTAGTCTCACAGTCGTTCCTATCCAGAGATGACGTCAACAGCTTCTGCAATAGACAGCAAAACTGGTGGAAAAAAACAAGGTTCCATCTTCAATAAAGTCAGGAATTCCAAAACAAAACAATGCACCTGGAATAAAATAAAAACCAAAACCAGATTATGAACCAAAACCATACATCTTGCCACCTCTGAACACCCAATACAAATTGACCCACCTGGAAAAAAAAAAAAAATAAAGAGAAAAGCTGCATACGAGTCTCCTTTCTGCTCTAGATGCAGCTGAACCTTGCCTGGTCCTGAAGCCCTTAGCTTAAACAGAGCCCTCTGCTTCCCTAAATCTCAAAACAAGACTAGACAACAACAACTTAGACAGCTCAAAAGCTGCAATCAACTGAAGCAACAGCAGACCACCGCCTCCAGAGAAGCCCAGCAGCAGCATGAGCTCCCTGAGGAGAGGCTGTAGCTCATCTCCCCCAGGCCCCGCCCACCGCCCTTCCCACAATCCCCTGGGAACGGGCGGGGCCAACCACCAGAGCCATCAAGGCAGCCAGAGGAGCAGCAGGCAGTTTTCTCACCTGCCTTCACTTTACAGCATGCCAAGCACCAAACAGAGAAAGCCACCCTCACAGCAAACCACCATACCTGCTCTTTTGGAATCAATCCTAGACTCCTTAAGGTTGGAAAAGACCTCTAAGACCATCGAGTCCAACCGTCAACCCAACACCACCACGCCCACTAAACCACGTCCCTAAGCACCTCCTCTACACGTCTTTTAAATACTTCCAGGGTTGGTGACCCAACCACTTCCCTGGGCAGCCTGTTCCAAGGCCTGACCACTCTTTCAGTAAAGAAGTTTTTCCTACAGTTGCAGCTATTGCATCAGCAATGGGACCAGGCAGGGACTTCAACTTACTTTTTCTAGGGCGTAGATAGACAAAGATAGATGTCATCACAAGCGACGCAGGAACAGTAGATCATTCAACGCAACGAAAATAGCATGATTCAAAATGATGTGCTTTGGTTTCCTCTCAAAAACCCAAAATGCTATGGGGTCAGATTTCATTGCTAGGAACACCACGCATGCTACCTCACTTCTGACACAACTCTGTTCTGGGTAGGACTGAACAACAAAGCAGAATCAGATCCTGGAAGAATCCCTTCTCAGAAATATCTCTGGATGCAGAGCAAATTATTTGCTGTAAATCACCAAGGATTCAGAGACACCCAGGAGCACCCCAAGACCCCCGGGAACACCCCATGGGGACCTAGAGACTCCCAGGAGCACCCCACGGGCCCCCAGAGATCCCCAGGAGCACCCCACAGGCACTCAGGAGACACAAGGACTGCCCACAATCCTCCAGGAGCACCCCAGGGGAACCCCAAGGCTACCCAGAGGCACCTAGAACACCCCAAGGCTCCCAGGAGCACAACAAGAACATCCAGCAGCACCCCAAGATGCCCACGAGTATCCTGTGAGCACCTAGAGAAACCCAGGAGCGCCGCAAGACCCCCGCGAACACCCCAAGGGCACCCAGAGACCCCCAGGAGCACAACAAGAACATCCAGCAGCACCCCAAGATCCCCGGGGACACCCCGTGGGCACCCAGAGACCCCCAGGAGCCCCCCAAGAGCACCCAAAGAGCAACGCAAGAACACCAGGAGCACCCTGTGGGCACCCAGAGACACCCAGGAGCACCCCAAGACCCCCCGAACATCCTAGAGGCACCCAGAGACCCTCAGGAACACCCCAGGAGCACTCCAAGGGGACTCGGAGACACCTAGAAGACCCCAAGACCCAAGGAACAACCCATGGGCACTGAGAGACCCCAGGAGCAAAAGAAGAACCCCCAGAAGCACACCAAGACCACGAGGAGCGCCCCAGCAGCACCACCGGCACCTAGAACCGGCACCTAGAACCGGCACCTAGAACCGGCACCTAGAACCGGCACCTAGAACCGGCACCTAGAACCGGCACCTAGAACCGGCACCTAGAACCGGCACCTAGAACCCCAGGAGCGTCCCAAGGCACCCAGCAACAACCCATGGGCACCTATAGATGCCCCGCAGCACCCCTAGACCGCCAAGACCACCCCAAGACTCCCAAGAGCATCCTGCGGGCACCCAGAGGGCCCCAGGACCACCCCAAGACCCCCAGGAGCATACTGGGAGCACACAGAGACCCCCAGGAGCACCGCAAGAACGCCCACAAGCACCCCAAGACCCTCAGGAGCATCCTCTGGGCACCCAGAGACCCCCGGGAGCAGCCCCAGGAGCACCCCAAACGCAGCCCGTAGAGACCTCCCAGTCCTGGAGGCTATTTTTTGATGGACCTTAACATACCTAATGCTTTCCGAGATGAGACTTGCCTGACGTTCAGCCCTCTACCTTGTGATGTGGAGGCCCGGACGGTTTACTCTGCATCTCCCACGACTTTGCTGTATCTCTCGTCAGCTGCACAGACACTCCAACAGAACAGACCTCAGCGACACCCAAATCCAACTGCAAAACCCACCTCAGTAAGGCTCGGGAACACACCTCCCTTTCCCAACCATCCCCTGGTCCCAAAAGTTTAGAAACCCCTTCTCTTCTCCTGAACTGCCAGCGAAGGAACCCCGCTCCTTCCTGACAGCTCCTGCCCTGGATTTGCACCCCTCAAGCCCCTGTCTCGGCCGCTCCTCGGGAGCGGCTCTGCCCAGCTATGCCCAGGCTTCTGCGAGCACCTCCCACCTTCCCACAGACTCTGACCTCTGCTACAGCCCCACAAAAGAAGTCAAGTCCTGACGCTTCTCATCCACGAGGGGCCGGCCGCCAGCCGCATCGCTTCTAGGGACAACATGATACTCTGTGGGCGAAGGCCACGAGCCGTTCCATACGCTGAAAGACACGATGCCTTATGTCCCTGCTGCTTTCTTGAACAACGCTACAACTCCATAGACAGATGCATACAAGATGCTCACCTCAAGCCCTGCTAAATAGTCTCACAGTCGCTCCTATCCAGAGATGACGTCAACAGCTTCTGCAATAGACAGCAAAACTGGTGGAAAAAAACAAGGTTCCATCTTCAATAAAGTCAGGAATTCCAAAACAAAACAATGCACCTGGAATAAAATAAAAACCAAAACCAGATTATGAACCAAAACCATACATCTTGCCACCTCTGAACACCCAATACAAATTGACCCACCTGGAAAAAAAAAAAAAATAAAGAGAAAAGCTGCATACGAGTCTCCTTTCTGCTCTAGATGCAGCTGAACCTTGCCTGGTCCTGAAGCCCTTAGCTTAAACAGAGCCCTCTGCTTCCCTAAATCTCAAAACAAGACTAGACAACAACAACTTAGACAGCTCAAAAGCTGCAATCAACTGAAGCAACAGCAGACCACCGCCTCCAGAGAAGCCCAGCAGCAGCATGAGCTCCCTGAGGAGAGGCTGTAGCTCATCTCCCCCAGGCCCCGCCCACCGCCCTTCCCACAATCCCCTGGGAACGGGCGGGGCCAACCACCAGAGCCATCAAGGCAGCCAGAGGAGCAGCAGGCAGTTTTCTCACCTGCCTTCACTTTACAGCATGCCAAGCACCAAACAGAGAAAGCCACCCTCACAGCAAACCACCATACCTGCTCTTTTGGAATCAATCCTAGACTCCTTAAGGTTGGAAAAGACCTCTAAGACCATCGAGTCCAACCGTCAACCCAACACCACCACGCCCACTAAACCACGTCCCTAAGCACCTCCTCTACACGTCTTTTAAATACTTCCAGGGTTGGTGACCCAACCACTTCCCTGGGCAGCCTGTTCCAAGGCCTGACCACTCTTTCAGTAAAGAAGTTTTTCCTACAGTTGCAGCTATTGCATCAGCAATGGGACCAGGCAGGGACTTCAACTTACTTTTTCTAGGGCGTAGATAGACAAAGATAGATGTCATCACAAGCGACGCAGGAACAGTAGATCATTCAACGCAACGAAAATAGCATGATTCAAAATGATGTGCTTTGGTTTCCTCTCAAAAACCCAAAATGCTATGGGGTCAGATTTCATTGCTAGGAACACCACGCATGCTACCTCACTTCTGACACAACTCTGTTCTGGGTAGGACTGAACGACAAAGCAGAATCAGATCCTGGAAGAATCCCTTCTCAGAAATATCTCTGGATGCAGAGCAAATTATTTGCTGTAAATCACCAAGGATTCAGAGACACCCAGGAGCACCCCAAGACCCCCGGGAACACCCCATGGGGACCTAGAGACTCCCAGGAGCACCCCACGGGCCCCCAGAGATCCCCAGGAGCACCCCACAGGCACTCAGGAGACACAAGGACTGCCCACAATCCTCCAGGAGCACCCCAGGGGAACCCCAAGGCTACCCAGAGGCACCTAGAACACCCCAAGGCTCCCAGGAGCACAACAAGAACATCCAGCAGCACCCCAAGATGCCCACGAGTATCCTGTGAGCACCTAGAGAAACCCAGGAGCGCCGCAAGACCCCCGCGAACACCCCAAGGGCACCCAGAGACCCCCAGGAGCACAACAAGAACATCCAGCAGCACCCCAAGATCCCCGGGGACACCCCGTGGGCACCCAGAGACCCCCAGGAGCACAACAAGAGCACCCAAAGAGCAACGCAAGAACACCAGGAGCACCCTGTGGGCACCCAGAGACACCCAGGAGCACCCCAAGACCCCCCGAACATCCTAGAGGCACCCAGAGACCCTCAGGAACACCCCAGGAGCACTCCAAGGGGACTCGGAGACACCTAGAAGACCCCAAGACCCAAGGAACAACCCACGGGCACTGAGAGACCCCAGGAGCAAAAGAAGAACCCCCAGAAGCACACCAAGACCACGAGGAGCGCCCCAGCAGCACCACCGGCACCTAGAACCGGCACCTAGAACCGGCACCTAGAACCGGCACCTAGAACCGGCACCTAGAACCGGCACCTAGAACCGGCACCTAGAACCCCAGGAGCGTCCCAAGGCACCCAGCAACAACCCATGGGCACCTATAGATGCCCCGCAGCACCCCTAGACCGCCAAGACCACCCCAAGACTCCCAAGAGCATCCTGCGGGCACCCAGAGGGCCCCAGGACCACCCCAAGACCCCCAGGAGCATACTGGCAGCACACAGAGACCCCCAGGAGCACCGCAAGAACGCCCACAAGCACCCCAAGACCCTCAGGAGCATCCTCTGGGCACCCAGAGACCCCCGGCAGCAGCCCCAGGAGCACCCCAAACGCAGCCCGTAGAGACCTCCCAGTCCTGGAGGCTATTTTTTGATGGACCTTAACATACCTAATGCTTTCCGAGATGAGACTTGCCTGACGTTCAGCCCTCTACCTTGTGATGTGGAGGCCCGGACGGTTTACTCTGCATCTCCCACGACTTTGCTGTATCTCTCGTCAGCTGCACAGACACTCCAACAGAACAGACCTCAGCGACACCCAAATCCAACTGCAAAACCCACCTCAGTAAGGCTCGGGAACACACCTCCCTTTCCCAACCATCCCCTGGTCCCAAAAGTTTAGAAACCCCTTCTCTTCTCCTGAACTGCCAGCGAAGGAACCCCGCTCCTTCCTGACAGCTCCTGCCCTGGATTTGCACCCCTCAAGCCCCTGTGTCGGCCGCTCCTCGGGAGCTGCTCTGCCCAGCTATGCCCAGGCTTCTGCGAGCACCTCCCACCTTCCCACAGACTCTGACCTCTGCTACAGCCCCACAAAAGAAGTCAAGTCCTGACGCTTCTCATCCACGAGGGGCCGGCCGCCAGCCGCATCGCTTCTAGGGACAACATGATACTCTGTGGGCGAAGGCCACGAGCCGTTCCATACGCTGAAAGACACCATGCCTTATGTCCCTGCTGCTTTCTTGAACAACGCTACAACTCCATAGACAGATGCATACAAGATGCTCACCTCAAGCCCTGCTAAATTAGTCTCACAGTCGTTCCTATCCAGAGATGACGTCAACAGCTTCTGCAATAGACAGCAAAACTGGTGGAAAAAACAAGGTTCCATCTTCAATAAAGTCAGGAATTCCAAAACAAAACAATGCACCTGGAATAAAATAAAAACCAAAACCAGATTATGAACCAAAACCATACATCTTGCCACTTCTGAACACCCAATACAAATTGACCCACCTGGAAAAAAAAGAAAAAAAGAAGAGCTGCATACGAGTCTCCTTTCTGCTCTAGATGCAGCTGAACCTTGCCTGGTCCTGAAGCCCTTAGCTTAAACAGAGCCCTCTGCTTCCCTAAATCTCAAAACAAGACTACCCAAATAGCTTAGACAGCTCAAAAGCTGCAATCAACTGAAGCAACAGCAGACCACCGCCTCCAGAGAAGCCCAGCAGCAGAATGAGCTCCCTGAGGAGAGGCTGTAGCTCATCTCCCCCAGGCCCCGCCCACCGCCCTTCCCACAATCCCCTGGGAACGGGCGGGGCCAACCACCAGAGCCATCAAGGCAGCCAGAGGAGCAGCAGGCAGTTTTCTCACCTGCCTTCAGTTTACAGCATGCCAAGCACCAAACAGAGAAAGCCACCCTCACAGCAAACCACCATACCTGCTCTTTTGGAATCAATCCTAGACTCCTTAAGGTTGGAAAAGACCTCTAAGACCATCGAGTCCAACCGTCAACCCAACACCACCACGCCCACTAAACCACGTCCCTAAGCACCTCCTCTACACGTCTTTTCAATACTTCCAGGGTTGGTGACCCAACCACTTCCCTGGGCAGCCTGTTCCAAGGCCTGACCACTCTTTCAGTAAAGAAGTTTTTCCTACAGTTGCAGCTATTGCATCAGCAATGGGACCAGGCAGGGACTTCAACTTACTTTTTCTAGGGCGTAGATAGACAAAGATAGATGTCATCACAAGCGACGCAGGAACCGTAGATCATTCAACGCAACGAAAATAGCATGATTCAAAACGATGTGCTTTGGTTTCCTCTCAAAAACCCAAAATGCTATGGGGTCAGACTTCATTGCTAGGAACACCACGCATGCTACCTCACTTCTGACACAACTCTGTTCTGGGTAGGACTGAACAACAAAGCAGAATCAGATCCTGGAAGAATCCCTTCTCAGAAATATCTCTGGATGCAGAGCAAATTATTTGCTGTAAATCACCAACGATTCAGAGACACCCAGGAGCACCCCAAGACCCCCAGGAACACCCCATGGGGACCTAGAGACTCCCAGGAGCACCCCACGGGCCCCCAGAGATCCCCAGGAGCACCCCACAGGCACTCAGGAGACACAAGGACTGCCCACAATCCTCCAGGAGCACCCCAGGGGAACCCCAAGGCTACCCAGAGGCACCTAGAACACCCCAAGGCTCCCAGGAGCACAACAAGAACATCCAGCAGCACCCCAAGATGCCCACGAGTATCCTGTGAGCACCTAGAGAAACCCAGGAGCGCCGCAAGACCCCCGGCAACACCCCAAGGGCACCCAGAGACCCCCAGGAGCACAACAAGAACATCCAGCAGCACCCCAAGATCCCCGGGGACACCCCGTGGCCACACAGAGACCCCCAGGAGCCCCCCAAGAGCACCCGAAGAGCAACGCCAGAACACCAGGAGCACCCTGTGGGCACCCAGAGACACCCAGGAGCACCCCAAGACCCCCAGAACATCCTAGAGGCACCCAGAGACCCTCAGGAACACCCCAGGAGCACTCCAAGGGGACTCGGAGACACCTAGAAGACCCCAAGAGCCCAAGGAACAACCCATGGGCACTGAGAGAGACCCCAGGAGCAAAAGAACCCCCAGAAGCACAGCAAGACCACGAGGAGGGCCCCAGCAGCACCACCAGGACCTAGAGCCGGCACCTAGAGCCGGCACCTAGAGCCCCAGGAGCATCCCAAGGCACCCAGCAACAACCCAGGGGCACCTATAGATGCCCCGCAGCACCCCTAGACCGCCAAGACCACCCCAAGACTCCCAAGAGCATCCTGCGGGCACCCAGAGGGCCCCAGGACCACCCCAAGACCCCCAGGAGCATACTGGCAGCACACAGAGACCCCCAGGAGCACCGCAAGAACGCCCACAAGCACCCCAAGACCCTCAGGAGCATCCTCTGGGCACCCAGAGACCCCCGGCAGCAGCCCCAGGAGCACCCCAAACGCAGCCCGTAGAGACCTCCCAGTCCTGGAGGCTATTTTTTGATGGACCTTAACATACCTAATGCTTTCCGAGATGAGACTTGCCTGACGTTCAGCCCTCGACCTTGTGATGTGGAGGCCCGGACGGTTTACTCTGCATCTCCCACGACTTTGCTGTATCTCTCGTCGGCTGCACAGACACTCCAACAGAACAGACCTCAGCGACACCCAAATCCAACTGCAAAACCCACCTCAGTAAGGCTCGGGAACACACCTCCCTTTCCCAACCATCCCCTGGTCCCAAAAGGTTAGAAACCCCTTCTCTTCTCCTGAACTGCCAGCGAAGGAACCCCGCTCCTTCCTGACAGCTCCTGCCCTGGAGTTGCAGCCCTCAAGCCCCTGTCTCGGCCGCTCCTCGGGAGCTGCTCTGCCCAGCTATGCCCAGGCTTCTGCGAGCACCTCCCACCTTCCCACAGACTCTGACCTCTGCTACAGCCCCACAAAAGAAGTCAAGTCCTGACGCTTATCATCCACGAGGGGCCGGCCGCCAGCCGCATCGCTTCTAGGGACAACATGATACTCTGTGGGCGAAGGCCACGAGCCGTTCCATACGCTGAAAGACACCATGCCTTATGTCCCTGCTGCTTTCTTGAACAACGCTACAACTCCATAGACAGATGCATACAAGATGCTCACCTCAACCCCTGCTAAATAGTCTCACAGTCGCTCCTAGCCAGAGATAATGTCAACAGCTTCTGCAATAGACAGCAAAACTGGTGGAAAAAAACAAGGTTCCATCTTCAATAAAGTCAGGAATTCCAAAACAATACAATGCACCTGGAATAAAATAAAAACCAAAACCAGATTAGGAACCAAAACCATACATCTTGCCACCTCTGAACACCCAATACAAATTGACCCACCTGGAAAAAAAAAAAAAAAAGAAAAGCTGCATACGAGTCTCCTTTCTGCTCTAGATGCAGCTGAACCTTGCCTGGTCCTGAAGCCCTTAGCTTAAACAGACCCCTCTGCTTCCCTAAATCTCAAAACAAGACTACCCAAATAGCTTAGACAGCTCAAAAGCTGCAATCAACTGAAGCAACAGCAGACCACCGCCTCCAGAGAAGCCCAGCAGCAGCATGAGCTCCCTGAGGAGAGGCTGTAGCTCATCTCCCCCAGGCCCCGCCCACCGCCCTTCCCACAATCCCCTGGGAACGGGCGGGGCCAACCACCAGAGCCATCAAGGCAGCCAGAGGAGCAGCAGGCAGTTTTCTCACCTGCCTTCACTTTACAGCATGCCAAGCACCAAACAGAGAAAGCCACCCTCACAGCAAACCACCATACCTGCTCTTTTGGAATCAATCCTAGACTCCTTAAGGTTGGAAAAGACCTCTAAGACCATCGAGTCCAACCGTCAACCCAACACCACCACGCCCACTAAACCACGTCCCTAAGCACCTCCTCTACACGTCTTTTCAATACTTCCAGGGTTGGTGACCCAACCACTTCCCTGGGCAGCCTGTTCCAAGGCCTGACCACTCTTTCAGTAAAGAAATTTTTCCTACAGTTGCAGCTATTGCATCAGCAATGGGACCAGGCAGGGACTTCAACTTACTTTTTCTAGGGCATAGATAGACAAAGATAGATGTCATCACAAGCGACGCAGGAACAGTAGATCATTCAACGCAACGAAAATAGCATGATTCAAAACGATGTGCTTTGGTTTCCTCTCAAAAAGCCAAAATGCTATGGGGTCAGACTTCATTTCTAGGAACACCACGCATGCTACCTCACTTCTGACACAACTCTGTTCTGGGTAGGACTGAACAACAAAGCAGAATTAGATCCTGGAAGAATCCCTTCTCAGAAATATCTCTGGATGCAGAGCAAATTATTTGCTGTAAATCACCAAGGATTCAGAGACACCCAGGAGCACCCCAAGACCCCCAGGAACACCCCATGGGGACCTAGAGACTCCCAGGAGCACCCCACGGGCCCCCAGAGATCCCCAGGAGCACCCCACAGGCACTCAGGAGACACAAGGACTGCCCACAATCCTCCAGGAGTACCCCAGGGGAACCCCAAGGCTACCCAGAGGCACCTAGAACACCCCAAGGCTCCCAGGAGCACAACAAGAACATCCAGCAGCACCCCAAGATGCCCACGAGTATCCTGTGAGCACCTAGAGAAACCCAGGAGTGCCGCAAGACCCCCAGGAACACCCCAAGGGCACCCAGAGACCCCCAGGAGCACAACAAGAACATCCAGCAGCACCCCAAGATCCCCGGGGACACCCCGTGGCCACACAGAGACCCCCAGGAGCCCCCCAAGAGCACCCGAAGAGCAACGCCAGAACACCAGGAGCACCCTGTGGGCACCCAGAGACACCCAGGAGCACCCCAAGACCCCCAGAACATCCTAGAGGCACCCAGAGACCCTCAGGAACACCCCAGGAGCACTCCAAGGGGACTCGGAGACACCTAGAAGACCCCAAGAGCCCAAGGAACAACCCATGGACACTGAGAAACCCCAGGAGCAAAAGAAGAACCCCCAGAAGCACAGCAAGACCACGAGGAGCGCCCCAGCAGCACCACCAGGGCCTAGAACCAGCAAGAACACCAGGAGCACCCTGTGGGCACCCAGAGACACCCAGGAGCACCCCAAGACCCCCTGAACATCCTATGGGCACCCAGAGACCCTCAGGAACACCCCAGCTACTGTATTTCGTGTGTTGGGAAAAGGGGTGGGAGAGGAAAACACGCTCTGTTAGAGCAACAGGGTCAAAACAACGCGCCTCGAAGAGCACTCCCTCCCCTGTTGCATACCACGCTCTTCAGAGGGGACATCACAAATTACAGATTTCAAGCCAAACTCAGCCATGAGTGGGAGCACGCAAGATAATGAGTACTGCAGAGGGTTTTGTTCTTCGTTACCATCAAGCAGACACACTGTCTCTGTAACAGATACGGAACAAACAGAGGCTTTTGCAACACGACAAACTAAAAAACACCAAGAGCTCTATGTTTTTGTGGTATTCTTCGCCTCAGGCAAACACTCTGTGGATTTCTAATTACCTGCTCTATCTCTAGACCTCAAGAAGGCCCATAACTATTGTGAAACTTTGGGTTCTTCAACACAGACCTTTTTAAACCACATTTAACTAAATTGCCATCTTCTAGCTTGACTCGTATGTGTTAAGGCTAGACTCTCTCGGGGCAAAGAGCCTTATGCTCACTGTTAAATCTGTATTGTGGCTGTGCTAAATAAGTCCTTTCTAATGTTGTAAGGAAATTTACGATCGCAAGTAGGCCACCACTGCAGTTTCACCTTCCTTCAGGATAAGCGAGCACAGCCTTGCTCCTCTCCGTGCCGGGGACTTCTTGCTGAAGGGCAGCCTTGACCTACCATTGACCACCAAGACAAGGCAGGGCAAGAGAACTGCCTCACGCTCACCTCATTTTCTCCAGCCTTCCTATCTTTCCTGAATGTAAAGATCACGATTATAGATTACAATCCTGTACATTTTATAATATAGTTACTATATAATTACTACTGCAACTATAAATTCCAAATCAACTGTAATAATCCATTTACATTTAAACCACCCTCGTTAGGATCACTCCTTGCCTCCCCGGGCCGAGGTAAGCCCCACACGATACTACGCGGGATTTCGGCAAGCGCGGAGGCAGAGCCGCCTCGGCACACGTTGCACAACCGGGGCCGAGCCCAGCTGCAGCCCGAGGGGGTCAGGGCCCCCCCCTACCTCCGCGGGACTGCTCCCCGCAGGGCTCGGGCTGTCCCAGCCTGCCCGATGGGACGGCACACGCTCCCCACTGCCAGGGCAGCAGCCAGAGATACGGGGAAGGGTGTTGGCCCCGCAGAGATCAGTTGCTATACCAGTTTCTTGGATCTTGGCTTCCATCAGGCTCCCGAACACAACTGGTACAAAACCCTGCGATCCCCCCATTATCTCCCTTCCATTTCCTACCTTCCCGGTTCCCTACGGCGTGCGTTCAGCCGTGCAAACTGACTTTTTGTGATAAGCATGCTTATACCTTATAATACACTTGATCTTCTATCGCATACACATGCTATTAAAAAAAAGCTGGCAGGAGGAACCACGCAGTAACTACCTACCTTTATTTTAATAGAATAAGGAACTAGTTAATGAACAAGTTTTAGAAAACTGCATCTGAACTAACACATCAAGGCATATTATGAACATGACAGTATTTTCATTCTCTTTCTCTCTCATAACGCATTTGTTATTTGTATTTTTAATATTTGTTATTAACAAATACTTAATAACAAACTTATTAAGTTCTTTCTCATATTTAAAATGTTAAAGTTTACAAAATAGGGCCTCCATCTTTCCAACACTAAAAATCAAAATAGTATAAAGGAGACTACAACCATGTACTTCATTGCATTATTGTTCATATACACATTAACATATATCTCAATCTTACAGACTGATTATTTCCAGAAATTCTTGGACTCTTGGACTTCTGCAAAGAAACATTTTCAGTGTCTAGTACATATGTTAGAAGGGGAAAAAAATCATTCAAAATTTGAGAAAAGAGGATTTTATTTGCATCATGTCCAGACTAAGTGGGGTGAGGGGGGGGAATCTTGCTGTGCAATCAGTCAAGCTTTGCTTGTGCTATCTTTCTTCTAAATTGAAAATCAAGTACCACAGCTAACAAAAAAGGGAATGTTTTAGATAAGTTTTGTAAGAGCTTGTTCCGATTTCCTGGTCGTTGGCTTCTTTTTTCTAATTCAAAATGGTTTAAGCGCCGCTAACGACAATGTGGCTAACACCATTTTGAGCTTTTCTTTGTAACATTTAAAGATACTGCATTAGCCAAACATCACTTGGTTTTTCAAGCCACTTAGCATCAACTAGATGCCGAATAGGAAGGGAAAGCCAACACCGCTCACTTGGGAGCTCTTTCCTCCCATACAACAGCTACAAAAGGTGCCACTAGAGATAACCCACAAAGCACCCCTCTCAGGTCCTGCTGAGCTTCCCGTAAGCAAACTCCATCTGTTGCCAAAAGCCAAAACTTGCCAAAGGAGAAAACAGAAGACAGATGTCTCTTTGCCAGGAGAAAGACTAAGCTTGCTTTCTTACTCAAACCCAAGCTGTTGAGAAAGCTTACCAGTGTAACTGTTACCATACAGTTACCAAGCAGTGCTGCTACTTTAAATTTCTCTGTAAAGCCCCAAACCATGATTGGGTTAAATTCCAATCAAACTAATGATCAAAAGAAATCACTAGTTGCTAGGAGTAGATGTTTGAAACAAATAGTTATTATAAATTCAGGTAGAGTGTTCTGTTCATGTTTCTATAGTACAGTACAGTACAAATAAATTTAGGAACATGAGGGATTGTTGGTTTGTTAAATATTAGAAGATAATTTAGCATACTATTGTAAGAAGCAACTGATGCTTAGAAGAAACCAGTTGAAACAAATCACCTAGGTCGGATAGAAGCCAAGAGGCCACTGAGTCTGCGCAAAGTAAAAGGGTCAGCCAACAGTGACGAAGAGGAGTCACTGGCCTTCATCTCCAAGACCCCTGACGACCACCACCAAGCAACAGTGCGCAGGCGCAAATGGGAGGAGAGCTCATTTTAATACGAAGCGAAGACTAGTCATGCATATGTATTAGTAAATGATGTAATGCTATGTATATTTATGATTTTGTTGTATAAATTTATGGTGAAAGGTGCAACAAATTGGACACGCTGTGGTGGAGCGATCCCCCGTGTCCCCAGCGCTGCTAATAAAGAATGCCTGCCTTTTAACACTACATTGGTGTTACGAGGTTCCTTCCCGATTTCGGTGACAGTTTTGGCGACCCAGGTGGGACCCTGCTTGTGAATCTCGACGGATCCGTGGGATCACAGGACCTCCAGCCGGCACCGAGGGATTCTCGGGGAGAACCTCTGATCCCCGGACCGAAGAATTCAAAGCAAGTCCCCTGGAACAGGTAAAAAGGCATTCTTTTCTAAAAAGGAAAAGGGGTAAAGTCCCCGCGGTCTGCTCGTAAGGCGCGGCGAAAGCTACGCAGAGTTGGGCTGAGAGGTACCTAGTAATAACGCCTGCCCATAAGTCGCGGTGAAAGCTTCGCAGGGTTGGGCTAGAGACCCGGGTAAAGGAAGGGGTAAGAGGCCCCGGAGAGGGAGCTCCACCAGGGGTTGGGGTCCCTCTGACTAGTGACTGGTGATAGTGCACAATCACACTCAACTAGTCTTTGGAGGATGGGTACTTTTCCGAGCAAGAAAGCAGTCCCACAAAGAACACCCTTGGGATGTATTTTGAAGCATTGGAAAGATTTGGGGGGTGATCCTTTGACTCGGAAACAGCTAATTGAATATTGTAATAATTGGTGGCCCATGTATAAATTGGAAGATGGAGAAAAATGGCCAGAGAATGGAACATTGCAATATAATACCATCCTACAGCTGATGTTATTTTGTAAGAGGGAAGGTAAATGGGATGAAATGGCATATGTTGATTTGTTTTTCGCATTGCGAAACCATCCGGAGTGGCAGAAACGATGTGGAATGCGATCATATCATTCTATGATGGTATTGAGTGATGAGGAAAGTAAGAAGGGATCAAACAAAAGTGGTAAAAAGAAAAGGATAGAAAATGGAACTGAGGGAGAAGACATTGAATTAATGATCGCTCCCCGCCGAAGGAGGGGAGGGGAAGATCAGGATTTAGAAGATGATGGACTCCCTGTTCCTCCAGCAGAAGGAGGGATAGGGGGATTCAGCCCAATTTCGGGAAGAACACGGGGAAAACAAGGAGAAGTAAGACCTACTTCCCTCCAAGCTCCTCTTCGAGAAGCAGTAGGAAATGAAGGACCGGTTTTGGTTAAAGTTCCATTTTCTATCACTGAATTGAGATCGTGGAAAGAGCTTGCGGGTACTTATCGAGAGGATCCTGAAAGAGTGGCTAAAGTGATCGAAACAATAATTAGAACCCAGGATCCAGATTGGAGTGACTTACAAGTGATATTGGATGCTTTGCTTGATGATACTGATAAAGGGATGGTATTAAATGCTGCTAGGAAGCAGGTAGAAGGGGCACATGCTAGCGGGGGTTTACAGGGAACAGTGGAACAGAATTTTCCATCCGTGAATCCTGAATGGGACCCTAATCAATCAGGGCCCAGAGAAATGTTAAATAGATATCAGAGGTGGATTTTATACGGTGTGAGACATGCAATGCCCAAGGCAATGAATTGGTCAAAATTATATGATGTAAGACAAGAACCAAATGAGTCTCCCTCAGCCTTCATGGAAAGACTGAAGGTGACTGCTAGAAAATATACTAATTTAGATTTAGATAAACCAGATGAAGAAGCGCAATTGGCCTCTATATTTATGGGCCAGTCGGCCCCAGACATTAGGAAGAAACTTCAGAAATTGGAAGGTTCTGAATCTAGGAATTTGGGTAAAATGCTTGAAGTTGCATGGACTGTGTATAATAATAGAGAAAAAGAGAAAGAATTAAGACAAGCACGAAGGGATGCACGAAGGGATGGAAAATTGCTGGCTGTTCTAGCTGGAAATAATAGGAGGGGTAGAGGTAGAGGAAGAGGACGTGGAATGAATGTTGGAGATAGAGAAAGGGTAAACCTCCGATTGGCGGAAGATCAATGTGCCGCGTGTAAGGAGCATGGACACTGGAAGAAAGAATGCCCCAAAATTAAAGAATTAGATCCAACTCTTCAAGCAGTTAAATTGATGACCTTGGATGAAGATTTATGAAGGGGACCGGAGGAATCAACCCTAGCTGAACCTCTGGTAATGTTAAGGCTAGGGGATGAAGAAATAGAATTTTTAGTAGATACAGGAGCTACCTATTCAGTACTAAATATGTGTAAGGGGGGACTTAGTAGTAAATCAGTTAATGTTGTTGGTGCGACAGGGCAAAGAGAGAACCGACCCTTTTTAGAACCATTAAAGTTTAAATTGGGAAAGCGGTGGGTAACTCATCAGTTTTTATATATGCCAGAATGCCCATTGCCCTTATTAGGGCGAGATTTGTTGAGTAAGTTAAATGCACAGATAACTTTTAGAGATGGGGAAATTAAATTGTTAGTACCGGAGTCAAAAATTATAGAGGCAAAGGCGTTTATGTTGCAGGATTTCCCCAAGGAAGAACAAATTCCAGAAGAAGTGGAAAATGCGGTAATTCCATTGGTTTGGGCGAATGGAAAACCAGGACGATCTAAGTTGGCAGAACCGGTAAAAGTAAACCTGAAACCTGGAGCCAAGCCGGTAAGACAAAAACAATACCCCATTAAGTGGGAGGCTCGGAAAGGATTAGAAGAATTGATTACAAAATTTTTAGAATATGGGCTCTTGGTAGAATGTGAATCAGAATATAACACTCCCATATTGCCAGTAAAGAAATCTGGAGGAAAAGAATATCGATTAGTCCAAGATTTGAGAGCTATAAATCAAATAGTGCAAGATATGCATCCAGTTGTGGCTAACCCATATACTTTATTGACCTCTTTAAAAGAGGAACATAAATGGTTTACGGTACTGGATTTAAAGGATGCCTTCTTTTGCATACCCCTGGATGCAAAAAGCCAAAGCATATTTGCTTTTGAATGGGAAAGCCCTACCACAGGACGGAAGACACAATTGACATGGACTGTACTTCCACAAGGGTTTAAAAATAGCCCTACAATATTTGGAAACCAATTGGCAAAAGAATTGGAAATATGGAAGAGACAGAATCAAGGGAAAGGCACATTGTTACAGTATGTGGATGACATCTTGATAGCGGCAGAAAACAAAAAGGAGTGCCTCGAGAGTACTATTAGTTTATTGAACTTCCTGGGCCAAGGTGGATATAGAGTCTCTAAGACTAAGGCCCAAATAGGAAAAGAAACTGTGATTTACCTGGGTTTTGAAATATCCCAGGGACAAAGACAATTGGGGAATGAAAGAAAGGAAGCAATTTGTCAGACCCCTGAACCCAATAGCCCAAAGGAATTGAGAGCCTTTTTGGGAATGGTTGGATGGTGCCGACTTTGGATTGTGGACTATGGACTATATGTAAAGCCACTATACGAGGCTTTGAAAGAATCCAAAGATCGGTATTTGACCTGGACACCTGAATGCCGAAAGTCATTTAAAGAACTAAAGAAAGCATTGATGATGGCTCCTGCTTTAGGACTACCTGATGTGACTAAGCCGTTTGAGCTGTTTGTGCACGAGAGACAACATCTGGCTCTGGGAGTGCTGACACAAAGACTGGGATCCTGGAAAAGACCGGTTGGGTATTTCTCCAAACAACTTGATAATGTGAGTAAAGGATGGCCGGGATGTTTGCGCGCTGTAGCAGCAACAGTGTTGTTGATCCAAGAGGCTCGAAAGTTGACTATGGGACAGAAGATGGTGGTATATGCCCCACACATGGTGATAACTGTTCTAGAGCAAAAGGGGGGTCATTGGTTGTCCCCTAGCAGAATGCTAAAATACCAGGTTGTCCTATTGGAACAAGATGATGTGGAATTGAAAACCACACCAATTGTCAATCCAGCAATATTTCTAACAACAGAGAATCCAGCAGGAAATTTAGAACATGATTGTTTGCTAACCATTGAACAAGTCTATTCCAGTAGATTGGATTTGAGAGATGAACCTCTGGAACATCCTGACTTGGAACTGTTTACTGATGGAAGCAGCTTTGTCCAGGAAGGAAAGCGAATGGCCGGGTATGCTGTTGTCACCACCACCGAGGTACTGGAATCAAGGATGCTGCCTACAAATACCTCAGCACAGAAAGCAGAACTGGTTGCATTAAGGCGAGCTCTGCAAATTGCCGAGGGAAAAAGGGTAAACATTTGGACTGATTCTAAATATGCGTTTGGTGTGATCCATGCTCATGGAGCTATTTGGAAAGAGAGAGGATTGTTATCAGCTCAAGGAACATCTATAAAATACAAGGAAGAAATTCTCCAACTTCTAGAAGATGTACAGAAACCGAAAGAAGTAGCAGTAATGCATTGCAAAGCCCACCAATTTGGTCAAACAGTAGTAAACATAGGTAATCGATTGGCAGATAAAGCTGCGAAAGAGGCAGCAAAACAAGGCATCCTTGCACTGGTACCAGTAAAACACATAAAACTCCCTGATTCAAAACCAAAATATAGTAAATTGGATAACCAATTGGCAGAGCAATTAAAGGCATCCCAAAATGCCGAAGGATGGTGGGTAACACCGGAAAAACAAGTAATAGTGACCCCGCAGGTTATGATAGAACTTGCAAGAGAAAAGCATGAGCAGACACATTGGGGAATAGATGCAATGATATCTAGTTTGAAAACATTTGCAGTTTGCGTGGGAATGACAGGAATAGTTAAATCAATAGTAGCTAAGTGTCTAATTTGTCATAAGAATAATCCTTTGAACCAAAAGAAGCCACCGTTAGGAGTAATAAAGCAAGGAAATTCTCCTGGAGATTATTGGCAAATTGATTTTTCTGAGTTACCCAGGCAAAATGGGTGTAGATATTTGTTAGTGTTGATTGACACATTTTCTGGATGGCCGGAGGCCTTTCCTTGCCGCACCAACAAAGCCAAAGAGGTAGTCAAAATATTATTGAAAGAAATAATACCTAGATTTGGAGTACCGATAGGAATGTCTTCTGATAGGGGACCGCATTTCGTGGCAGAAATGGTCCAGCAAATTAGCAAAATTTTAGGCATCAAGTGGGACCTACATACCCCCTGGAGACCACAGTCAAGTGGAAAAATAGAGAGAATGAATCAAACATTGAAAAGACAGATAAGTAAAATTTGCCAGGAAACATCTTTGAGGTGGCCACAGGCTTTACCGTTGGCTCTTTTAAGAATTAGAATTCAACCAAGATCAAAAGACGGTGTAAGTCCATATGAAATTTTGTATGGTAAGGCATACCAAATTCCTTTAATCCCAGGGGATATGAAGGTAACTGGGGAAACTGATTTGAAAAGATATTTGATTTCTTTAGGGAAAGTCCTT
The DNA here is from genome assembly GCF_964195595.1 of Calonectris borealis. Lineage (NCBI taxonomy): Eukaryota > Metazoa > Chordata > Aves > Procellariiformes > Procellariidae > Calonectris > Calonectris borealis. The sequence goes on along the minus strand of NW_027441500.1, from coordinate 56,680 downwards.
GGAGCACTCCGAAGATATGTGGTATTGACTAGATCACTTGCCTTGGATACGCCTGTACATCAGTATCAACCAGGTGATCTTGTATATGTAAGAACCTGGAACTCTGAACCACTGCAGGAGAAGTGGAAGGGACCCTTCCAGGTACTGTTAACAACTTACACTGCAATCAAAGTAGAAGGAGTGGAGCCGTGGATACATTACACTCGAGTAAAGAAGGCCCCGTCGTGGAAAATTATTAATAGGGATCCAGAAACTGCAAAATTGACTCTAAAATGTGTCTGATTGTAAGAAAATGTATGTTAATCTGGCAATTAATATTGGTGGGAACTTTATTTGGAGAAGAAGGAAATCAAATGAACAAAACAGAAATTGAAGATTCATCAGAGCAATTGATACACATTCCCAAAAGGACTCCGGAAGAAAATCTAATGATAGGATTGATAAAGGAGTTTGCTAAATTGCAAAATGTCACCCAAATAACGGCATGCCTCCCAATTCCGAGAGCAGTAGGTGAGTCGATTCCATGGGGAATTTTAACGACAAATTTGAATAAAGATGAGCTTCATTGTGAGCAACGTCCAAAACAGCAATGGCAGGAACGCATTGATTACATTCAGAAACAGTGGAAAAGTCCCGGAAGTAGGTCAGATTGTGAGAAACTTCCAGGGTCTGTTTTCACTAAAATTGGAAGATTTAATAATGTGGGATGGTGCTCATATAAGGAGCCAGTAAAGAAAAATGTTAGCCAAATAGTTATGGAATGGGATTGTAGACAAACCAACCAGACCGCTCAAGGAAAAGTTGTATGGGATTCCGTATGGTCAATGACAATTCTGTCTCAATTTCAATATATCTCTAATATATCTTGGTGTTTTACTTGGGATGGAACAGTTTTTCAGGCTCTATCAGTTATTAATGATAAAGAAGCCGCTTCCCGAGAAAAGGAAAATATAGTATCTTGGTGGAGTTGTAAAAAAATATATAATTGTAGTACAATAGACAAAACAATTCAAAATATTCCCCCTTTGGCAGCTGCATTGAAATATGGGTGTTGGTGTAGAGGTCTTAAAAATGATTTGATTCTTAATGATCCATATAAGCTTAAAAGAGATGCAGTTTTTAGTTGCAAGAAATCCACTATTCAAAGTCCAGGACATTTAGTTTGGGCAATGAGTGATGGAACCTGGACCACCCATTTATCCATGGATAAAAAGGTGAGGCAAATTACTTTAGGAATGCCAACATTATGCCCAATTTGGAAAAAGGCTCCTTTTAAAGGTGCTCTTGAAAATTTAAGATTGGTTCGTGCAAAGAGGTCACAAGTTGAGGAAGAAAGATGGAATGAACCCTCAGTAGGAGTGAAAATTGGCTGGGCCTTAGAGTCCTTGTTAGCTCCCCTATCAACGTATAGGAATAGGGCTTGGTTATATAAATTAACAGGGCAAGTAGAAAAATTAGCTAATGTGACAAGAAAAGGGTTTAAACAATTAAATTTACAACTCCAAGCCACTTCAAAAATGACTTTGCAAAATAGAATGGCTCTAGATATGCTTCTGTTAAAAGAACATGGAGTTTGTGGATATTTGAAAGATAGAATTGATCATTGTTGCATACATATCCCAAATGTTACACAAGATGTAGAACATGATTTGGATTTGTTAGGACAAATAGAAAAGAACACTCAAGAAATTCAAACAGACATGCAAGAAAATTGGTTTGACAAAATCTTTAGTGGACTGGGATGGAACCTAAGTTCCTGGGTAAAATCTTTAATTAGTACTGTATTGTGTTTGTTAATTATTTCCCTAGTGATATTGCTTATCTATTATTGCTTGAAAAGAGAGTTCACAAGGAAGGCTGCCGTTGATCGAAAGATCACTCTCGCACTAGTAGGAAATAGTGGTGACAATTACAATCTAGCAAACACGAATCCTGCCTTTGTAAATAGTTAATATTGTGGAAGTATTGAAATTAAATAAAATTTCAAGACTTCCAAAGGGGGGAAATGTTACCATACAGTTACCAAGCAGTGCTGCTACTTTAAATTTCTCTGTAAAGCCCCAAACCATGATTGGGTTAAATTCCAATCAAACTAATGATCAAAAGAAATCACTAGTTGCTAGGAGTAGATGTTTGAAACAAATAGTTATTATAAATTCAGGTAGAGTGTTCTGTTCATGTTTCTATAGTACAGTACAGTACAAATAAATTTAGGAACATGAGGGATTGTTGGTTTGTTAAATATTAGAAGATAATTTAGCATACTATTGTAAGAAGCAACTGATGCTTAGAAGAAACCAGTTGAAACAAATCACCTAGGTCGGATAGAAGCCAAGAGGCCACTGAGTCTGCGCAAAGTAAAAGGGTCAGCCAACAGTGACGAAGAGGAGTCACTGGCCTTCATCTCCAAGACCCCTGACGACCACCACCAAGCAACAGTGCGCAGGCGCAAATGGGAGGAGAGCTCATTTTAATACGAAGCGAAGACTAGTCATGCATATGTATTAGTAAATGATGTAATGCTATGTATATTTATGATTTTGTTGTATAAATTTATGGTGAAAGGTGCAACAAATTGGACACGCTGTGGTGGAGCGATCCCCCGTGTCCCCAGCGCTGCTAATAAAGAATGCCTGCCTTTTAACACTACATTGGTGTTACGAGGTTCCTTCCCGATTTCGGTGACATAACAACCAGACACAGGAGAATATATGTAAGCCAGTGAGCAGCAATATTTATCCCACCACTTGAAAATGGATGAGAGCTCTTCTGTAGCCAGCATTTTGATACTAAAAAGGAAAAAAATTGGGAGGAGCAAGGAGAAAGAAGAGCATTCAGGTACAATACGTTACCATTTAGAATATTCTGGAGAAGTCTCTTGTTTTCATTTTCCACTTGGCCATTCAACCAGAAAAAAAATAAAATAAAAAATCACCACTGTCGCTACTACTCAATATGCTTGAAATCTCTACTTTATCACCTTTCCATTATGATTTACATTAGTATTTATTGCTAGTAGAAATATTAAGTGGCTCAGTTCTTCAGATAGCATCCATAGTTCCAATTCACTTCAGGAGGCATCTGTTATAGTCCTAATCTCTGAAAAGTAGGAGCAAAGTTAATTAAAAAATTACAATCTTAGATTAACCAAAATTTGCTTAGTTAGACTACAGCCTGATTACAGTAAAAGGAATATCCAATCAAGTAACTTAATAGATCTACTGGCTGTCAAGATGTTAAATTTCAGATTAAAACAGAGCTGCTGCTCACCTGTAGATTTAGGGAAATTAAACCTACTGAAACATTAAAATGTCCTATAAGTTCAAAAGTTGTAAGAACTCAGCCACAGATATACATTAAAGTGAATTCCTTTGAGATTTTTTTATTTCAGGTAATACCTGGATACTCTCACTTCCACCACTGTAATGGTGTAAATGGTTTTGTTGTCCGAAAAGCGGATTCGTGCCCGGCGTGCAAGTAACCAATTCCACACGCTCAGGAGAGATATTGTTTTATTCAGGCCTGGGTGCTCGGTGGACTTGCCACAAATCAAGCACACCTGGTCTAGTCACCTTTCTGTTTATATCCATGCTTCTCATACATAATTTAAATTTCCTTGTTACATATTCATTACATTTCCGAGAACTAATTATAATATTACATCATCTTAAACACATGCGCACTAAAGCCTTTAGGGTCTTCTTGGGGGTCTCGGGTGGTCTCTGGTGGTCGGCAGGGTAGTGAACTCTTCATGAGCTTATTTCCTCTTTTACCTTATAGGGTCGCAATTTGTCCCTAAGCCATGCTTGGACCACGTTTGTTTATAGTTTCCATAGCTCACTACCTCTAAGACACACAGCTTATAATTAATTACTACTCCACACAATTACAAACACACACCTGTTAGTTATCTAACTTCTAAGCAACAAATCTGCATTGTTTAAAATTACAGAAGCGAGCAATATAGAACCCACAACAAACTATCTATCACCATAGTGTTCTTAAATTAAAACACATACATCTTGATCTCCTCCAATCAAACACCCACTCACTAGCTTCATCATTCTGGTTTCTTATTAACTGGTCTTTTAACCCAGTTCTGGGTGAGGGCTATACACAGGATGATACCACTTTAAAAATTAATGTTGATTAAGATTAACATTAACAATTCCCCCCTTTGAGACTTACGATGTTAAGCATCATGAGTCTCATAATACTTATTTTCTACAAAAAGATACAAATTGAATCATACAACATGTAATCATAATTAAAATAACGATCCGTACCACAAACAAAAATAATTGTCTAAGCCAATTTAAATTTGGAAGCCACGAGAACAACCAAGAAAAATCTAATCCTTCCCGTTCTTTAAACCCATATGCCAAATCTTTTAATTGTTGAATTTTCTTCTCTACTAACTGTGAATTATCACTCAAATTAAAACAACACATTCCTTTAAATTCTTCACAACCATGATTGTGTCTTAAAAGTAAATAGTCAATTGCAGCCCTGTTTTCAAGGGTAGCTTCTCTTATTTGTGTCATTTCGGTACCAATAGCCGAAAGTGCTTGGGAGGTATAATTTATGTCTTTTACTAAAGCACAAGTAATCCGTTTTATGGTGTGATAATTCATAGCTACTCCAACTCCGGGTGCTAGGATAGCTGCAGCTGACATCTCACTTGAACTGTATAAAGTGACTCGCGAGTCACAATTCTCTGGTATCTGATGTACGCTCCTTTTAGTTCGTGCACCATGTTCTAAGTCCTTTTTGTCTATCAGCAGCGGAGCTATCCTCCCTATTGAACACGGACCTCCGGTCACATTCGCTGGAATATAGGAATATGCTATTCGTCCACACAACAAAAACCATCCAAGGGGTAATTTAGTATGAGCCCATGCATAACTCTGAAGTTGAGTGGAGTTACATCTCAAAGGAGGTTGTAAACGCGTTAAATTTTCACATTTAGAAGTGCAATTTATAAATTTAACACAATGCCCAGCTGGAAGCATTCCTCGCACCTTGACTCTTAACATCCCTCTCTCCTTAAATCTAGTTGTTTTTCCTAAACTATAAATGCTACGATAAGTTAATTTAATATCAAAACTTTGAAACATTGTATAATTCTTCATCAATTCCAATGGGGTTGGTACTCCTACCAAACAAGAACTATACATCCCTCCCACAGAATTCTCGGCTGAAATACAAAAGGAAGACATGTTGGTTACTTCTCGGGCTAAAAGTTCCCAGATATTTCGAATTCTATCCCATTTTGGTAACAAAAATTGAGAATCAATCTGACTGATCGTTATTATTAACAACAACACATTCCACATCTTCCCTCTCTCTCTGATTTAATTCTGTTCAATAATCAAATTGTTACACTAATTTAGCAGCATCTCCAGTATCTCATTGAACACGCCGCAAAGTTAACTTCAATGGTTCCTTAAATACAGATGTCCACAGTCCAGGTGGAATTTTCTTAATCCTCGTATAATGAATCCAAGAATCTATTCCTTCCAGTTTCACAGCAGTGTTTGTTGTTAACAGCACCTGGAAAGGTCCTTTCCACTTTTCTCCAAGAGGGTCGTCCTTCCACGTTCGCAAATAAACTTGATCCCCTGGATTAAATGAGTGTACTGGAAATTCAAGAGGTAAAGGTGTCTTCAAAAGGACATACTTATGCAAAGAATTCAACACCTTACTCAAAGATAAAAGATATTCAGTTAATACTTTTTCTCCTATTACATGCATTTGTTCTGATCCTCCTGTCAAATTAACACTATAAGGTTTTCCATATAAAATTTCAAATGGACTCACTTTTTCTTTAGCTCTAGGGGTCACCCTAATTCTCAACAAGGCAAGTGGTAAGGCTTCGATCCACTTCAATTGAGCTTCCTGACATATTTTAGAAATTTGTCTTTTCAATGTTTGATTCATCCTTTCCACCTGCCCACTAGATTGAGGTCTCCAAGGGGTATGGAGATCCCACTTAATCCCTAATGTCTTACTCATGTTTTTAACAACCTCTGCTACAAAATGTGGACCTCTGTCTGAGGATATTCCTAAAGGGACTCCAAACCTTGGAATTATTTCTTTCAACCAATGTTTTACAACCTCTTTTGCCTTGTTGGTTCGACACGGGAAAGCTTCCGGCCATCCAGAGAAGGTATCTACCAATATCAATAGATATCGGTATTGGTTACATCGCGGTAACTCTGAAAAATCTATTTGCCAATACTCACCGGAAGTTATGCCTCTTTTTACTTCTCCAGGAGGGGGTCGGATTTCTATTTTCGGATTGTTCCTAAGACAAATCTCACATTTATTACTCACACTTTTAGCAATCAATAACATTTTGGTTCCTATCGCCTATCGTCTTACTGATTCCACCATTGCCTCTGCTCCCATGTGTGTTTCAGCACGGGTTTTGACCATTAATTTCTTCATAATTTCAGGGGTTACTATACATTGTCCATGTGAAGTTATCCACCATCCTCGATCATTCTTCTTACAATGTAATAACATAGCTAATTTATTTTCTTTCTCATTATAATTTGGGGATTCCACCTGATTTTCTTTTGATGGAATTAAAACATAAATCATAGTATTTAATGCTACACGTTTAGCAGCCTCGTCTGCTTTTCGATTTCCTTGTATTACTTTTGAGTCCCCTTTTTGATGAGCTTTACAATGAATCACCGCAACTTCTTTAGGTTTCTGTACTGCTTCCAACAAATTCAAAATCTCGGTTCCGTATTTTATAGGGGTACCGCTAGCAGATAAAAGTCCTCGCTCCTTCCATATTGCTCCATGAGCATGCACAACTCCAAAAGCATATTTAGAATCTGTATAGATGTTAACTCTTTTACCTTTAGCCAAATTTAAGGCTTTTGTGAGGGCTATAATTTCTGCTTTCTGGGCGGATGTATTTGGAGGTAATGCTTTTACTTCTCGATCTTCAGTTAAAGTTACCACGGCATAACCAGCCCTCTTTCTCCTTTTACAACAAAGCTGCTTCCATCAGTAAATAATTCTTCATCCGGAGAGGGACATCTTTCAGATCTGGCCTGCTGGCATACACCTGTTCGATAACTTGTAAACAATCATGGTTAAGATCACTCTCTTTTTCACTTGGCATTAAAGAGGCAGGATTTAAAATTGTACTCACTTTCAAAATGATGTCGTCTTGTTCCACTAACAAAGCCTGATATTGTAACAAACGACTAGGGGTTAGCCAATGATGTCCTTTTTGTTCCAGTACCGCAAGTACCGCATGCGGGACGTGAACCGTTATTTTCTGTCCCAATGTCAATTTTCTAGCTTCTTGAATGATGAGAACTGTTGCCGCAACTGCCCGCAAGCAGCTAGGCCATCCTGAGCTTACTTTATCTAATTGTTTGGGAAAGTAAGCCACTGGTCTTTTCCAGTCTCCCAAAAGTTGAGTCAAAACCCCCATAGCTACATGTCTCTTCTCATGCACAAATAGCTCAAAGGGTTTGGTCAGATTTGGAAGTCCTAAAGCTGGAGTTTTCATTAAAGTCTGTTTAATGTCATCAAAACTTTTTCGGCACTCTGGAGTCCATTCTAACAATTCTTCAGGGCCTTTGGTTGCCTCATACAGTGGTTTTGCCATCAAACCATAATTTGGAATCCAAAGGCGACACCATCCAGCCATTCCTAAAAATCCTCTCAACTCTCTTTTAGATTGAGGGGGTGCCATCCTGCAAATGGCTTCTTTTCCACCATTTCCCAATCTTCGCTGTCCTTGGGAAATCTCAAACCCCAAATAAATTACAGTTTGTTTTGCAATTTGTGCTTTCTTCTCTGACACCCTATACCCGGCCATTCCCAAAAAGTTTAGGAGGCTGACAGTCTTTTCTTTGCAGATTTCAATAGTATCTGCTCCCAATAGGATGTCATCAACATATTGAAGGAGGGTGATTTGATCTTCCTTACCGGACCACTGTTCCAGTTCCTTATTCAGAGCTGCTCCAAAGATGGTTGGGCTATTTTTAAACCCTTGTGGCAGCACGGTCCAGCAGAGCTGAGTCCTCCTCCCAGTCGACGGATCTTCCCATTCAAAAGCAAAAATCTTTTGGCTGTTTTCTTCCAGAGGTATACAAAAGAAAGCGTCTTTCAAATCTATAACAGAGAAATATGCATTTGATTCATTGATAGTTGTTAACAGCGTATATGGATTAGGGACTATTGGATGAATGTCCACCACTAACTGGTTTATTGCTCTTAAATCTTGGACCAGCCTATATCCTTGGTTATGCGGCTTTTTCACTGGAAGGACAGGAGTATTATAATCAGATTGACATTCTCTTAAAAGTCCGTATTTAAGAAAATTATTTATTATTGGTTCCAAACCTTTTCTGGCTTCTATACTAATAGGATACTGTTTCTTTCTTACCGGTCGAGCTCCTGTTTTCAATTCAACTTTTACCGGTTCCACATTTTTCGCTCTTCCTGGTTTCTCTGTTGCCCAAACAAAAGGGTAAACTGCATCTTTAAGCTCTTCTGGAATTTCTTCAGATTCATCTGTGTTTGTCTGTAATAAATAAACTTGGGCTTGCCAGGCATTAGCTTCAGGAAAATGAACTTGGATTCTTCCTTTTTTAAAGTTGATTTGTGCTCCCAATTTATTCAATAAATCCCGTCCTAAGAGAGGCATGGTGCATTCCGGTATATATAAAAATTCATGCATCAGTGTTTTTCCTCCAATTTTACATTTTAAAGGTTTCAAAAAAGGCCTTATCTCCTTCTTTCCCGTGACCCCAACAATAGATACATTAAATTTACTCATTGGTCCTTTACATGTATTTATAACAGAATATTTTGCTCCAGTATCTACTAAAAAATCGACTACTTCATCTCCCAGCTTTACTGGAACCAGGGGCTCAGCTGGGAAAATATCATTTTCTACCCCCGGTCCCCATCATTCAGAATCTCCTCCCATCATAAGTAAATCAGCTTCAGGTGGTATCTGCTGTGACTGAGTCACGACTGCTCCTTTGTTCTCTGGACACTCACTCTTCCAGTGTCCCTGTTTCTTGCATACAGCACATTGATTGAATCCTAATGGGGTATATTGTTTAAACATATCTCTACCTCCTCTGCCTTTTCCTCTCAAATACCCTCTACCTCTACCTCTCAAATATCTTCTGCCTCTTCCTCCAGCTGATCCTTGGGCATTTACAAAAGCAGCTGCTAAAATAGCAGCTTTTTGTTTCCTATCTTTTATTTTTTCTTTTTCCTGATTTTTCTTTTCCTCCTCTTCCCTATTGTTATACACCTTATAAGCAATTTCAATTAGCTGTGATATAGTCATTCCTGTAATCCCATCCACTTTCTGCAATTTCTTTCGAATATCTGGAGCAGCTTGCCCTACAAACAAAGTAGTAAATATTGCTCTGTTCTCATCACTCTCAGGATGATCTAAGTCTGTCCATTTCCTAGCTGCCTCACATAATCGTTCATAAAAGGTGGATGGGTCCTCTGTTTTTCCCTGAATTATTTGAGTCAATTTCGCCAAATTCTTTGGGCGGGATATTCCATTCTTTACTCCATACAAAATTAATTGTTGATACTGTTTAATCATCAATTTCCCATCATTACTATTAGGATTCCAATTTGGGTCTTGAGTTGGCATAAAATGAGCAGGACCTTCTCTTGCATTTATTCTTTCATTTTCCATATTTGCTTTTTCTAATACTACCCTCTTTTCTTCAGGAGTAAACAAATTATTCAAAAGAATTTGAATATCTTTCCAATCTGGATTATGATTTTCAATAATTGTTCGAAAGGATCTATACACCTTTTCTGGATTCTCTCTGTATGATCCTGCTAACTCTTTCCAATTCATTAAATCAGAAGTTGTAAATGGTACTTTCACAAATACTGGCTCCCCCCTTGGGCCCACTGCCTGGCGAAGGGGTGCTAACAATACAGACCCTTGCTGGGTTCTAGTCCTGCCAGCTATCGGACTAAAAGTATTGCTTCCTCTTGCTTCGGTTTCAGAAGTTTCATTTTTACTTGGTGGTACTAACATTTGTGTATCCTCCTCTTCTTCTCCTAGTTTTAAACACCGTTTTCCTATGCTACATGCAGAACAACAATGCGCTTTTGGTTCCTTATTTTCCATCATCATCATCATCACCACATTAGAATCCGAATCTAAAAGCTTACATTTTTTCCGAATTTCATGATCATTTCTCAAAGAAAAAAACAAATCTACATAAGGTACCTCATCCCATTTTCCTTGTCTTCTACAAAATAACATTAACTGTAAAATAGTATTATATTGCAAGGTTCCCAATTCTGGCCATTTTTCCTCATCTTCCAATTTGTACATTGGCCACCATCTAGTCAATTAATTTATCCTTTCTCAAAGGATCACCCCCAAATTTTCCCCAGTGTTTAATGATGCATCCTAAGGGGGAACAAGGTGTTACTTTTGATGGTTGAGCTCCCATATCTTTACCAAAAAAGAACGTTCTTAACCACAACTTCATATACTCCAGTCGTCACCGTCAAACGCATATGAATATACCGGTTTACCCCTGGCGCCTACAACTTCATATACTCCAGTCGTCACTGTCAAACGCATATGAATATACCTCTTTACCTGTGGCCACAATTCCTTACCAAATGCATGCACAGTTTTATACTCCAGAACAATATCTCATTTACCTTAGCGTTGCACCGTTGAGTCGCTCACCTGCTCTGGTCGGGGAGAATACTCACGGAGTCCCCGATCAAAAGGTCGGTGCGCGCTGGAGTCCGGAGAGCAGAGTCTCCCCACCGAGAGCCGGCGAGTCGATCCGGGCAAGGCTTCACAGCAGTCCCACCTGGGTCGCCAAAAACTGTCGTCCGAAAAGCGGATTCGTGCCCGGCGTGCAAGTAACCAATTCCACACGCTCAGGAGAGATATTGTTTTATTCAGGCCTGGGTGCTCGGTGGACTTGCCACAAATCAAGCACACCTGGTCTAGTCACCTTTCTGTTTATATCCATGCTTCTCATACATAATTTAAATTTCCTTGTTACATATTCATTACATTTCCGAGAACTAATTATAATATTACATCATCTTAAACACATGCGCACTAAAGCCTTTAGGGTCTTCTTGGGGGTCTCGGGTGGTCTCTGGTGGTCGGCAGGGTAGTGAACTCTTCATGAGCTTATTTCCTCTTTTACCTTATAGGGTCGCAATTTGTCCCTAAGCCATGCTTGGACCACATTTGTTTATAGTTTCCATAGCTCACTACCTCTAAGACACACAGCTTATAATTAATTACTACTCCACACAATTACAAACACACACCTGTTAGTTATCTAACTTCTAAGCAACAAATCTGCATTGTTTAAAATTACAGAAGCGAGCAATATAGAATCCACAACAAACTATCTATCACCATAGTGTTCTTAAATTAAAACACATACATCTTGATCTCCTCCAATCAAACACCCACTCACTAGCTTCATCATTCTGGTTTCTTATTAACTGGTCTTTTAACCCAGTTCTGGGTGAGGGCTATACACAGGATGATACCACTTTAAAAATTAATGTTGATTAAGATTAACATTAACAATTCCCCCCTTTGAGACTTACGATGTTAAGCATCATGAGTCTCATAATACTTATTTTCTACAAAAAGATACAAATTGAATCATACAACATGTAATCATAATTAAAATAACGATCCGTACCACAAACAAAAATAATTGTCTAAGCCAATTTAAATTTGGAAGCCACGAGAACAACCAAGAAAAATCTAATCCTTCCCGTTCTTTAAACCCATATGCCAAATCTTTTAATTGTTGAATTTTCTTCTCTACTAACTGTGAATTATCACTCAAATTAAAACAACACATTCCTTTAAATTCTTCACAACCATGATTGTGTCTTAAAAGTAAATAGTCAATTGCAGCCCTGTTTTCAAGGGTAGCTTCTCTTATTTGTGTCATTTCGGTACCAATAGCCGAAAGTGCTTGGGAGGTATAATTTATGTCTTTTACTAAAGCACAAGTAATCCGTTTTATGGTGTGATAATTCATAGCTACTCCAACTCCGGGTGCTAGGATAGCTGCAGCTGACATCTCACTTGAACTGTATAAAGTGACTCGCGAGTCACAATTCTCTGGTATCTGATGTACGCTCCTTTTAGTTCGTGCACCATGTTCTAAGTCCTTTTTGTCTATCAGCAGCGGAGCTATCCTCCCTATTGAACACGGACCTCCGGTCACATTCGCTGGAATATAGGAATATGCTATTCGTCCACACAACAAAAACCATCCAAGGGGTAATTTAGTATGAGCCCATGCATAACTCTGAAGTTGAGTGGAGTTACATCTCAAAGGAGGTTGTAAACGCGTTAAATTTTCACATTTAGAAGTGCAATTTATAAATTTAACACAATGCCCAGCTGGAAGCATTCCTCGCACCTTGACTCTTAACATCCCTCTCTCCTTAAATCTAGTTGTTTTTCCTAAACTATAAATGCTACGATAAGTTAATTTAATATCAAAACTTTGAAACATTGTATAATTCTTCATCAATTCCAATGGGGTTGGTACTCCTACCAAACAAGAACTATACATCCCTCCCACAGAATTCTCGGCTGAAATACAAAAGGAAGACATGTTGGTTACTTCTCGGGCTAAAAGTTCCCAGATATTTCGATTTCTATCCCATTTTGGTAACAAAAATTGAGAATCAATCTGACTGATCGTTATTATTAACAACAACACATTCCACATCTTCCCTCTCTCTCTGATTTAATTCTGTTCAATAATCAAATTGTTACACTAATTTAGCAGCATCTCCAGTATCTCATTGAACACGCCGCAAAGTTAACTTCAATGGTTCCTTAAATACAGATGTCCACAGTCCAGGTGGAATTTTCTTAATCCTCGTATAATGAATCCAAGAATCTATTCCTTCCAGTTTCACAGCAGTGTTTGTTGTTAACAGCACCTGGAAAGGTCCTTTCCACTTTTCTCCAAGAGGGTCGTCCTTCCACGTTCGCAAATAAACTTGATCCCCTGGATTAAATGAGTGTACTGGAAATTCAAGAGGTAAAGGTGTCTTCAAAAGGACATACTTATGCAAAGAATTCAACACCTTACTCAAAGATAAAAGATATTCAGTTAATACTTTTTCTCCTATTACATGCATTTGTTCTGATCCTCCTGTCAAATTAACACTATAAGGTTTTCCATATAAAATTTCAAATGGACTCACTTTTTCTTTAGCTCTAGGGGTCACCCTAATTCTCAACAAGGCAAGTGGTAAGGCTTCGATCCACTTCAATTGAGCTTCCTGACATATTTTAGAAATTTGTCTTTTCAATGTTTGATTCATCCTTTCCACCTGCCCACTAGATTGAGGTCTCCAAGGGGTATGGAGATCCCACTTAATCCCTAATGTCTTACTCATGTTTTTAACAACCTCTGCTACAAAATGTGGACCTCTGTCTGAGGATATTCCTAAAGGGACTCCAAACCTTGGAATTATTTCTTTCAACAAATGTTTTACAACCCCTTTTGCCTTGTTGGTTCGACACGGGAAAGCTTCCGGCCATCCAGAGAAGGTATCTACCAATATCAATAGATATCGGTATTGGTTACATCGCGGTAACTCTGAAAAATCTATTTGCCAATACTCACCGGAAGTTATGCCTCTTTTTACCTCTCCAGGAGGGGGTCGGATTTCTATTTTCGGATTGTTCCTAAGACAAATCTCACATTTATTACTCACACTTTTAGCAATCAATAACATTTTGGTTCCTATCGCCTATCGTCTTACTGATTCCACCATTGCCTCTGCTCCCATGTGTGTTTCAGCACGGGTTTTGACCATTAATTTCTTCATAATTTCAGGGGTTACTATACATTGTCCATGTGAAGTTATCCACCATCCTCGATCATTCTTCTTACAATGTAATAACATAGCTAATTTATTTTCTTTCTCATTATAATTTGGGGATTCCACCTGATTTTCTTTTGATGGAATTAAAACATAAATCATAGTATTTAATGCTACACGTTTAGCAGCCTCGTCTGCTTTTCGATTTCCTTGTATTACTTTTGAGTCCCCTTTTTGATGAGCTTTACAATGAATCACCGCAACTTCTTTAGGTTGCTGTACTGCTTCCAACAAATTCAAAATCTCGGTTCCGTATTTTATAGGGGTACCGCTAGCAGATAAAAGTCCTCGCTCCTTCCATATTGCTCCATGAGCATGCACAACTCCAAAAGCATATTTAGAATCTGTATAGATGTTAACTCTTTTACCTTTAGCCAAATTTAAGGCTTTTGTGAGGGCTATAATTTCTGCTTTCTGGGCGGATGTATTTGGAGGTAATGCTTTTACTTCTCGATCTTCAGTTAAAGTTACCACGGCATAACCAGCCCTCCTTTCTCCTTTTACAACAAAGCTGCTTCCATCAGTAAATAATTCTTCATCCGGAGTTTGGAGAGGGACATCTTTCAGATCTGGCCTGCTGGCATACACCTGTTCGATAACTTGTAAACAATCATGGTTAAGATCACTCTCTTTTTCACTTGGCATTAAAGAGGCAGGATTTAAAATTGTACTCACTTTCAAAATGATGTCGTCTTGTTCCACTAACAAAGCCTGATATTGTAACAAACGACTAGGGGTTAGCCAATGATGTCCTTTTTGTTCCAGTACCGCAAGTACCGCATGCGGGACGTGAACCGTTATTTTCTGTCCCAATGTCAATTTTCTAGCTTCTTGAATGATGAGAACTGTTGCCGCAACTGCCCGCAAGCAGCTAGGCCATCCTGAGCTTACTTTATCTAATTGTTTGGGAAAGTAAGCCACTGGTCTTTTCCAGTCTCCCAAAAGTTGAGTCAAAACCCCCATAGCTACATGTCTCTTCTCATGCACAAATAGCTCAAAGGGTTTGGTCAGATTTGGAAGTCCTAAAGCTGGAGTTTTCATTAAAGTCTGTTTAATGTCATCAAAACTTTTTCGGCACTCTGGAGTCCATTCTAACAATTCTTCAGGGCCTTTGGTTGCCTCATACAGTGGTTTTGCCATCAAACCATAATTTGGAATCCAAAGGCGACACCATCCAGCCATTCCTAAAAATCCTCTCAACTCTCTTTTAGATTGAGGGGGTGCCATCCTGCAAATGGCTTCTTTTCCACCATTTCCCAATCTTCGCTGTCCTTGGGAAATCTCAAACCCCAAATAAATTACAGTTTGTTTTGCAATTTGTGCTTTCTTCTCTGACACCCTATACCCGGCCATTCCCAAAAAGTTTAGGAGGCTGACAGTCTTTTCTTTGCAGATTTCAATAGTATCTGCTCCCAATAGGATGTCATCAACATATTGAAGGAGGGTGATTTGATCTTCCTTACTGGACCACTGTTCCAGTTCCTTATTCAGAGCTGCTCCAAAGATGGTTGGGCTATTTTTAAACCCTTGTGGCAGCACGGTCCAGCAGAGCTGAGTCCTCCTCCCAGTCGACGGATCTTCCCATTCAAAAGCAAAAATCTTTTGGCTGTTTTCTTCCAGAGGTATACAAAAGAAAGCGTCTTTCAAATCTATAACAGAGAAATATGCATTTGATTCATTGATAGTTGTTAACAGCGTATATGGATTAGGGACTATTGGATGAATGTCCACCACTAACTGGTTTATTGCTCTTAAATCTTGGACCAGCCTATATCCTTGGTTATGCGGCTTTTTCACTGGAAGGACAGGAGTATTATAATCAGATTGACATTCTCTTAAAAGTCCGTATTTAAGAAAATTATTTATTATTGGTTCCAAACCTTTTCTGGCTTCTATACTAATAGGATACTGTTTCTTTCTTACCGGTCGAGCTCCTGTTTTCAATTCAACTTTTACCGGTTCCACATTTTTCGCTCTTCCTGGTTTCTCTGTTGCCCAAACAAAAGGGTAAACTGCATCTTTAAGCTCTTCTGGAATTTCTTCAGATTCATCTGTGTTTGTCTGTAATAAATAAACTTGGGCTTGCCAGGCATTAGCTTCAGGAAAATGAACTTGGATTCTTCCTTTTTTAAAGTTGATTTGTGCTCCCAATTTATTCAATAAATCCCGTCCTAAGAGAGGCATGGTGCATTCCGGTATATATAAAAATTCATGCATCAGTGTTTTTCCTCCAATTTTACATTTTAAAGGTTTCAAAAAAGGCCTTATCTCCTTCTTTCCCGTGACCCCAACAATAGATACATTAAATTTACTCATTGGTCCTTTACATGTATTTATAACAGAATATTTTGCTCCAGTATCTACTAAAAAAATCGACTACTTCATCTCCCAGCTTTACTGGAACCAGGGGCTCAGCTGGGAAAATATCATTTTCTACCCCCGGTCCCCATCATTCAGAATCTCCTCCCATCATAAGTAAATCAGCTTCAGGTGGTATCTGCTGTGACTGAGTCACGACTGCTCCTTTGTTCTCTGGACACTCACTCTTCCAGTGTCCCTGTTTCTTGCATACAGCACATTGATTAAATCCTAATGGGGTATATTGTTTAAACATATCTCTACCTCCTCTGCCTTTTCCTCTCAAATACCCTCTACCTCTACCTCTCAAATATCTTCTGCCTCTTCCTCCAGCTGATCCTTGGGCATTTACAAAAGCAGCTGCTAAAATAGCAGCTTTTTGTTTCCTATCTTTTATTTTTTCTTTTTCCTGATTTTTCTTTTCCTCCTCTTCCTTATTGTTATACACCTTATAAGCAATTTCAATTAGCTGTGATATAGTCATTCCTGTAATCCCATCCACTTTCTGCAATTTCTTTCGAATATCTGGAGCAGCTTGCCCTACAAACAAAGTAGTAAATATTGCTCTGTTCTCATCACTCTCAGGATGATCTAAGTCTGTCCATTTCCTAGCTGCCTCACATAATCGTTCATAAAAGGTGGATGGGTCCTCTGTTTTTCCCTGAATTATTTGAGTCAATTTCGCCAAATTCTTTGGGCGGGATATTCCATTCTTTACTCCATACAAAATTAATTGTTGATACCGTTTAATCATCAATTTCCCATCATTACTATTAGGATTCCAATTTGGGTCTTGAGTTGGCATAAAATGAGCGGGACCTTCTCTTGCATTTATTCTTTCATTTTCCATATTTGCTTTTTCTAATACTACCCTCTTTTCTTCAGGAGTAAACAAATTATTCAAAAGAATTTGAATATCTTTCCAATCTGGATTATGATTTTCAATAATTGTTCGAAAGGATCTATACACCTTTTCTGGATTCTCTCTGTATGATCCTGCTAACTCTTTCCAATTCATTAAATCAGAAGTTGTAAATGGTACTTTCACAAATACTGGCTCCCCCCTTGGGCCCACTGCCTGGCGAAGGGGTGCTAACAATACAGACCCTTGCTGGGTTCTAGTCCTGCCAGCTATCGGACTAAAAGTATTGCTTCCTCTTGCTTCGGTTTCAGAAGTTTCATTTTTACTTGGTGGTACTAACATTTGTGTATCCTCCTCTTCTTCTCCTAGTTTTAAACACCGTTTTCCTATGCTACATGCAGAACAACAATGCGCTTTTGGTTCCTTATTTTCCATCATCATCATCATCACCACATTAGAATCCGAATCTAAAAGCTTACATTTTTTCCGAATTTCATGATCATTTCTCAAAGAAAAAAACAAATCTACATAAGGTACCTCATCCCATTTTCCTTGTCTTCTACAAAATAACATTAACTGTAAAATAGTATTATATTGCAAGGTTCCCAATTCTGGCCATTTTTCCTCATCTTCCAATTTGTACATTGGCCACCATCTAGTCAATTAATTAATCCTTTCTCAAAGGATCACCCCCAAATTTTCCCCAGTGTTTAATGATGCATCCTAAGGGGGAACAAGGTGTTACTTTTGATGGTTGAGCTCCCATATCTTTACCAAAAAAGAACGTTCTTAACCACAACTTCATATACTCCAGTCGTCACCGTCAAACGCATATGAATATACCGGTTTACCCCTGGCGCCTACAACTTCATATACTCCAGTCGTCACTGTCAAACGCATATGAATATACCTCTTTACCTGTGGCCACAATTCCTTACCAAATGCATGCACAGTTTTATACTCCAGAACAATATCTCATTTACCTTAGCGTTGCACCGTTGAGTCGCTCACCTGCTCTGGTCGGGGAGAATACTCACGGAGTCCCCGATCAAAAGGTCGGTGCGCGCTGGAGTCCGGAGAGCAGAGTCTCCCCACCGAGAGCCGGCGAGTCGATCCGGGCAAGGCTTCACAGCAGTCCCACCTGGGTCGCCAAAAACTGTCGTCCGAAAAGCGGATTCGTGCCCGGCGTGCAAGTAACCAATTCCACACGCTCAGGAGAGATATTGTTTTATTCAGGCCTGGGTGCTCGGTGGACTTGCCACAAATCAAGCACACCTGGTCTAGTCACCTTTCTGTTTATATCCATGCTTCTCGTACATAATTTAAATTTCCTTGTTACATATTCATTACATTTCCGAGAACTAATTATAATATTACATCATCTTAAACACATGCGCACTAAAGCCTTTAGGGTCTTCTTGGGGGTCTCGGGTGGTCTCTGGTGGTCGGCAGGGTAGTGAACTCTTCATGAGCTTATTTCCTCTTTTACCTTATAGGGTCGCAATTTGTCCCTAAGCCATGCTTGGACCACGTTTGTTTATAGTTTCCATAGCTCACTACCTCTAAGACACACAGCTTATAATTAATTACTACTCCACACAATTACAAACACACACCTGTTAGTTATCTAACTTCTAAGCAACAAATCTGCATTGTTTAAAATTACAGAAGCGAGCAATATAGAACCCACAACAAACTATCTATCACCATAGTGTTCTTAAATTAAAACACATACATCTTGATCTCCTCCAATCAAACACCCACTCACTAGCTTCATCATTCTGGTTTCTTATTAACTGGTCTTTTAACCCAGTTCTGGGTGAGGGCTATACACAGGATGATACCACTTTAAAAATTAATGTTGATTAAGATTAACATTAACAATTCCCCCCTTTGAGACTTACGATGTTAAGCATCATGAGTCTCATAATACTTATTTTCTACAAAAAGATACAAATTGAATCATACAACATGTAATCATAATTAAAATAACGATCCGTACCACAAACAAAAATAATTGTCTAAGCCAATTTAAATTTGGAAGCCACGAGAACAACCAAGAAAAATCTAATCCTTCCCGTTCTTTAAACCCATATGCCAAATCTTTTAATTGTTGAATTTTCTTCTCTACTAACTGTGAATTATCACTCAAATTAAAACAACACATTCCTTTAAATTCTTCACAACCATGATTGTGTCTTAAAAGTAAATAGTCAATTGCAGCCCTGTTTTCAAGGGTAGCTTCTCTTATTTGTGTCATTTCGGTACCAATAGCCGAAAGTGCTTGGGAGGTATAATTTATGTCTTTTACTAAAGCACAAGTAATCCGTTTTATGGTGTGATAATTCATAGCTACTCCAACTCCGGGTGCTAGGATAGCTGCAGCTGACATCTCACTTGAACTGTATAAAGTGACTCGCGAGTCACAATTCTCTGGTATCTGATGTACGCTCCTTTTAGTTCGTGCACCATGTTCTAAGTCCTTTTTGTCTATCAGCAGCGGAGCTATCCTCCCTATTGAACACGGACCTCCGGTCACATTCGCTGGAATATAGGAATATGCTATTCGTCCACACAACAAAAACCATCCAAGGGGTAATTTAGTATGAGCCCATGCATAACTCTGAAGTTGAGTGGAGTTACATCTCAAAGGAGGTTGTAAACGCGTTAAATTTTCACATTTAGAAGTGCAATTTATAAATTTAACACAATGCCCAGCTGGAAGCATTCCTCGCACCTTGACTCTTAACATCCCTCTCTCCTTAAATCTAGTTGTTTTTCCTAAACTATAAATGCTACGATAAGTTAATTTAATATCAAAACTTTGAAACATTGTATAATTCTTCATCAATTCCAATGGGGTTGGTACTCCTACCAAACAAGAACTATACATCCCTCCCACAGAATTCTCGGCTGAAATACAAAAGGAAGACATGTTGGTTACTTCTCGGGCTAAAAGTTCCCAGATATTTCGAATTCTATCCCATTTTGGTAACAAAAATTGAGAATCAATCTGACTGATCGTTATTATTAACAACAACACATTCCACATCTTCCCTCTCTCTCTGATTTAATTCTGTTCAATAATCAAATTGTTACACTAATTTAGCAGCATCTCCAGTATCTCATTGAACACGCCGCAAAGTTAACTTCAATGGTTCCTTAAATACAGATGTCCACAGTCCAGGTGGAATTTTCTTAATCCTCGTATAATGAATCCAAGAATCTATTCCTTCCAGTTTCACAGCAGTGTTTGTTGTTAACAGCACCTGGAAAGGTCCTTTCCACTTTTCTCCAAGAGGGTCGTCCTTCCACGTTCGCAAATAAACTTGATCCCCTGGATTAAATGAGTGTACTGGAAATTCAAGAGGTAAAGGTGTCTTCAAAAGGACATACTTATGCAAAGAATTCAACACCTTACTCAAAGATAAAAGATATTCAGTTAATACTTTTTCTCCTATTACATGCATTTGTTCTGATCCTCCTGTCAAATTAACACTATAAGGTTTTCCATATAAAATTTCAAATGGACTCACTTTTTCTTTAGCTCTAGGGGTCACCCTAATTCTCAACAAGGCAAGTGGTAAGGCTTCGATCCACTTCAATTGAGCTTCCTGACATATTTTAGAAATTTGTCTTTTCAATGTTTGATTCATCCTTTCCACCTGCCCACTAGATTGAGGTCTCCAAGGGGTATGGAGATCCCACTTAATCCCTAATGTCTTACTCATGTTTTTAACAACCTCTGCTACAAAATGTGGACCTCTGTCTGAGGATATTCCTAAAGGGACTCCAAACCTTGGAATTATTTCTTTCAACCAATGTTTTACAACCCCTTTTGCCTTGTTGGTTCGACACGGGAAAGCTTCCGGCCATCCAGAGAAGGTATCTACCAATATCAATAGATATCGGTATTGGTTACATCGCGGTAACTCTGAAAAATCTATTTGCCAATACTCACCGGAAGTTATGCCTCTTTTTACCTCTCCAGGAGGGGGTCGGATTTCTATTTTCGGATTGTTCCTAAGACAAATCTCACATTTATTACTCACACTTTTAGCAATCAATAACATTTTGGTTCCTATCGCCTATCGTCTTACTGATTCCACCATTGCCTCTGCTCCCATGTGTGTTTCAGCACGGGTTTTGACCATTAATTTCTTCATAATTTCAGGGGTTACTATACATTGTCCATGTGAAGTTATCCACCATCCTCGATCATTCTTCTTACAATGTAATAACATAGCTAATTTATTTTCTTTCTCATTATAATTTGGGGATTCCACCTGATTTTCTTTTGATGGAATTAAAACATAAATCATAGTATTTAATGCTACACGTTTAGCAGCCTCGTCTGCTTTTCGATTTCCTTGTATTACTTTTGAGTCCCCTTTTTGATGAGCTTTACAATGAATCACCGCAACTTCTTTAGGTTGCTGTACTGCTTCCAACAAATTCAAAATCTCGGTTCCGTATTTTATAGGGGTACCGCTAGCAGATAAAAGTCCTCGCTCCTTCCATATTGCTCCATGAGCATGCACAACTCCAAAAGCATATTTAGAATCTGTATAGATGTTAACTCTTTTACCTTTAGCCAAATTTAAGGCTTTTGTGAGGGCTATAATTTCTGCTTTCTGGGCGGATGTATTTGGAGGTAATGCTTTTACTTCTCGATCTTCAGTTAAAGTTACCACGGCATAACCAGCCCTCCTTTCTCCTTTTACAACAAAGCTGCTTCCATCAGTAAATAATTCTTCATCCGGAGTTTGGAGAGGGACATCTTTCAGATCTGGCCTGCTGGCATACACCTGTTCGATAACTTGTAAACAATCATGGTTAAGATCACTCTCTTTTTCACTTGGCATTAAAGAGGCAGGATTTAAAATTGTACTCACTTTCAAAATGATGTCGTCTTGTTCCACTAACAAAGCCTGATATTGTAACAAACGACTAGGGGTTAGCCAATGATGTCCTTTTTGTTCCAGTACCGCAAGTACCGCATGCGGGACGTGAACCGTTATTTTCTGTCCCAATGTCAATTTTCTAGCTTCTTGAATGATGAGAACTGTTGCCGCAACTGCCCGCAAGCAGCTAGGCCATCCTGAGCTTACTTTATCTAATTGTTTGGGAAAGTAAGCCACTGGTCTTTTCCAGTCTCCCAAAAGTTGAGTCAAAACCCCCATAGCTACATGTCTCTTCTCATGCACAAATAGCTCAAAGGGTTTGGTCAGATTTGGAAGTCCTAAAGCTGGAGTTTTCATTAAAGTCTGTTTAATGTCATCAAAACTTTTTCGGCACTCTGGAGTCCATTCTAACAATTCTTCAGGGCCTTTGGTTGCCTCATACAGTGGTTTTGCCATCAAACCATAATTTGGAATCCAAAGGCGACACCATCCAGCCATTCCTAAAAATCCTCTCAACTCTCTTTTAGATTGAGGGGGTGCCATCCTGCAAATGGCTTCTTTTCCACCATTTCCCAATCTTCGCTGTCCTTGGGAAATCTCAAACCCCAAATAAATTACAGTTTGTTTTGCAATTTGTGCTTTCTTCTCTGACACCCTATACCCGGCCATTCCCAAAAAGTTTAGGAGGCTGACAGTCTTTTCTTTGCAGATTTCAATAGTATCTGCTCCCAATAGGATGTCATCAACATATTGAAGGAGGGTGATTTGATCTTCCTTACCGGACCACTGTTCCAGTTCCTTATTCAGAGCTGCTCCAAAGATGGTTGGGCTATTTTTAAACCCTTGTGGCAGCACGGTCCAGCAGAGCTGAGTCCTCCTCCCAGTCGACGGATCTTCCCATTCAAAAGCAAAAATCTTTTGGCTGTTTTCTTCCAGAGGTATACAAAAGAAAGCGTCTTTCAAATCTATAACAGAGAAATATGCATTTGATTCATTGATAGTTGTTAACAGCGTATATGGATTAGGGACTATTGGATGAATGTCCACCACTAACTGGTTTATTGCTCTTAAATCTTGGACCAGCCTATATCCTTGGTTATGCGGCTTTTTCACTGGAAGGACAGGAGTATTATAATCAGATTGACATTCTCTTAAAAGTCTGTATTTAAGAAAATTATTTATTATTGGTTCCAAACCTTTTCTGGCTTCTATACTAATAGGATACTGTTTCTTTCTTACCGGTCGAGCTCCTGTTTTCAATTCAACTTTTACCGGTTCCACATTTTTCGCTCTTCCTGGTTTCTCTGTTGCCCAAACAAAAGGGTAAACTGCACCTTTAAGCTCTTCTGGAATTTCTTCAGATTCATCTGTGTTTGTCTGTAATAAATAAACTTGGGCTTGCCAGGCATTAGCTTCAGGAAAATGAACTTGGATTCTTCCTTTTTTAAAGTTGATTTGTGCTCCCAATTTATTCAATAAATCCCGTCCTAAGAGAGGCATGGTGCATTCCGGTATATATAAAAATTCATGCATCAGTGTTTTTCCTCCAATTTTACATTTTAAAGGTTTCAAAAAAGGCCTTATCTCCTTCTTTCCCGTGACCCCAACAATAGATACATTAAATTTACTCATTGGTCCTTTACATGTATTTATAACAGAATATTTTGCTCCAGTATCTACTAAAAAATCGACTACTTCATCTCCCAGCTTTACTGGAACCAGGGGCTCAGCTGGGAAAATATCATTTTCTACCCCCGGTCCCCATCATTCAGAATCTCCTCCCATCATAAGTAAATCAGCTTCAGGTGGTATCTGCTGT
This sequence comes from Calonectris borealis, assembly GCF_964195595.1. Lineage (NCBI taxonomy): Eukaryota > Metazoa > Chordata > Aves > Procellariiformes > Procellariidae > Calonectris > Calonectris borealis. Next base: position 32,802 of record NW_027441500.1, on the reverse strand, counting down.
GACTGAGTCACGACTGCTCCTTTGTTCTCTGGACACTCACTCTTCCAGTGTCCCTGTTTCTTGCATACAGCACATTGATTAAATCCTAATGGGGTATATTGTTTAAACATATCTCTACCTCCTCTGCCTTTTCCTCTCAAATACCCTCTACCTCTACCTCTCAAATATCTTCTGCCTCTTCCTCCAGCTGATCCTTGGGCATTTACAAAAGCAGCTGCTAAAATAGCAGCTTTTTGTTTCCTATCTTTTATTTTTTCTTTTTCCTGATTTTTCTTTTCCTCCTCTTCCCTATTGTTATACACCTTATAAGCAATTTCAATTAGCTGTGATATAGTCATTCCTGTAATCCCATCCACTTTCTGCAATTTCTTTCGAATATCTGGAGCAGCTTGCCCTACAAACAAAGTAGTAAATATTGCTCTGTTCTCATCACTCTCAGGATGATCTAAGTCTGTCCATTTCCTAGCTGCCTCACATAATCGTTCATAAAAGGTGGATGGGTCCTCTGTTTTTCCCTGAATTATTTGAGTCAATTTCGCCAAATTCTTTGGGCGGGATATTCCATTCTTTACTCCATACAAAATTAATTGTTGATACCGTTTAATCATCAATTTCCCATCATTACTATTAGGATTCCAATTTGGGTCTTGAGTTGGCATAAAATGAGCGGGACCTTCTCTTGCATTTATTCTTTCATTTTCCATATTTGCTTTTTCTAATACTACCCTCTTTTCTTCAGGAGTAAACAAATTATTCAAAAGAATTTGAATATCTTTCCAATCTGGATTATGATTTTCAATAATTGTTCGAAAGGATCTATACACCTTTTCTGGATTCTCTCTGTATGATCCTGCTAACTCTTTCCAATTCATTAAATCAGAAGTTGTAAATGGTACTTTCACAAATACTGGCTCCCCCCTTGGGCCCACTGCCTGGCGAAGGGGTGCTAACAATACAGACCCTTGCTGGGTTCTAGTCCTGCCAGCTATCGGACTAAAAGTATTGCTTCCTCTTGCTTCGGTTTCAGAAGTTTCATTTTTACTTGGTGGTACTAACATTTGTGTATCCTCCTCTTCTTCTCCTAGTTTTAAACACCGTTTTCCTATGCTACATGCAGAACAACAATGCGCTTTTGGTTCCTTATTTTCCATCATCATCATCATCACCACATTAGAATCCGAATCTAAAAGCTTACATTTTTTCCGAATTTCATGATCATTTCTCAAAGAAAAAAACAAATCTACATAAGGTACCTCATCCCATTTTCCTTGTCTTCTACAAAATAACATTAACTGTAAAATAGTATTATATTGCAAGGTTCCCAATTCTGGCCATTTTTCCTCATCTTCCAATTTGTACATTGGCCACCATCTAGTCAATTAATTAATCCTTTCTCAAAGGATCACCCCCAAATTTTCCCCAGTGTTTAATGATGCATCCTAAGGGGGAACAAGGTGTTACTTTTGATGGTTGAGCTCCCATATCTTTACCAAAAAAGAACGTTCTTAACCACAACTTCATATACTCCAGTCGTCACCGTCAAACGCTTATGAATATACCGGTTTACCCCTGGCGCCTACAACTTCATATACTCCAGTCGTCACTGTCAAACGCATATGAATATACCTCTTTACCTGTGGCCACAATTCCTTACCAAATGCATGCACAGTTTTATACTCCAGAACAATATCTCATTTACCTTAGCGTTGCACCGTTGAGTCGCTCACCTGCTCTGGTCGGGGAGAATACTCACGGAGTCCCCGATCAAAAGGTCGGTGCGCGCTGGAGTCCGGAGAGCAGAGTCTCCCCACTGAGAGCCGGCGAGTCGATCCGGGCAAGGCTTCACAGCAGTCCCACCTGGGTCGCCAAAAACTGTCGTCCGAAAAGCGGATTCGTGCCCGGCGTGCAAGTAACCAATTCCACACGCTCAGGAGAGATATTGTTTTATTCAGGCCTGGGTGCTCGGTGGACTTGCCACAAATCAAGCACACCTGGTCTAGTCACCTTTCTGTTTATATCCATGCTTCTCATACATAATTTAAATTTCCTTGTTACATATTCATTACACTTCCGAGAACTAATTATAATATTACATCATCTTAAACACATGCGCACTAAAGCCTTTAGGGTCTTCTTGGGGGTCTCGGGTGGTCTCTGGTGGTCGGCAGGGTAGTGAACTCTTCATGAGTTTATTTCCTCTTTTACCTTATAGGGTCGCAATTTGTCCCTAAGCCATGCTTGGACCACGTTTGTTTATAGTTTCCATAGCTCACTACCTCTAAGACACACAGCTTATAATTAATTACTACTCCACACAATTACAAACACACACCTGTTAGTTATCTAACTTCTAAGCAACAAATCTGCATTGTTTAAAATTACAGAAGCGAGCAATATAGAACCCACAACAAACTATCTATCACCATAGTGTTCTTAAATTAAAACACATACATCTTGATCTCCTCCAATCAAACACCCACTCACTAGCTTCATCATTCTGGTTTCTTATTAACTGGTCTTTTAACCCAGTTCTGGGTGAGGGCTATACACAGGATGATACCACTTTAAAAATTAATGTTGATTAAGATTAACATTAACAATTCCCCCCTTTGAGACTTACGATGTTAAGCATCATGAGTCTCATAATACTTATTTTCTACAAAAAGATACAAATTGAATCATACAACATGTAATCATAATTAAAATAACGATCCGTACCACAATCAAAAATAATTGTCTAAGCCAATTTAAATTTGGAAGCCACGAGAACAACCAAGAAAAATCTAATCCTTCCCGTTCTTTAAACCCATATGCCAAATCTTTTAATTGTTGAATTTTCTTCTCTACTAACTGTGAATTATCACTCAAATTAAAACAACACATTCCTTTAAATTCTTCACAACCATGATTGTGTCTTAAAAGTAAATAGTCAATTGCAGCCCTGTTTTCAAGGGTAGCTTCTCTTATTTGTGTCATTTCGGTACCAATAGCCGAAAGTGCTTGGGAGGTATAATTTATGTCTTTTACTAAAGCACAAGTAATCCGTTTTATGGTGTGATAATTCATAGCTACTCCAACTCCGGGTGCTAGGATAGCTGCAGCTGACATCTCACTTGAACTGTATAAAGTGACTCGCGAGTCACAATTCTCTGGTATCTGATGTACGCTCCTTTTAGTTCGTGCACCATGTTCTAAGTCCTTTTTGTCTACCAGCAGCGGAGCTATCCTCCCTATTGAACACGGACCTCCGGTCACATTCGCTGGAATATAGGAATATGCTATTCGTCCACACAACAAAAACCATCCAAGGGGTAATTTAGTATGAGCCCAGGCATAACTCTGAAGTTGAGTGGAGTTACATCTCAAAGGAGGTTGTAAACGCGTTAAATTTTCACATTTAGAAGTGCAATTTATAAATTTAACACAATGCCCAGCTGGAAGCATTCCTCGCACCTTGACTCTTAACATCCCTCTCTCCTTAAATCTAGTTGTTTTTCCTAAACTATAAATGCTACGATAAGTTAATTTAATATCAAAACTTTGAAACATTGTATAATTCTTCATCAATTCCAATGGGGTTGGTACTCCTACCAAACAAGAACTATACATCCCTCCCACAGAATTCTCGGCTGAAATACAAAAGGAAGACATGTTGGTTACTTCTCGGGCTAAAAGTTCCCAGATATTTCGATTTCTATCCCATTTTGGTAACAAAAATTGAGAATCAATCTGACTGATCGTTATTATTAACAACAACACATTCCACATCTTCCCTCTCTCTCTGATTTAATTCTGTTCAATAATCAAATTGTTACACTAATTTAGCAGCATCTCCAGTATCTCATTGAACACGCCGCAAAGTTAACTTCAATGGTTCCTTAAATACAGATGTCCACAGTCCAGGTGGAATTTTCTTAATCCTCGTATAATGAATCCAAGAATCTATTCCTTCCAGTTTCACAGCAGTGTTTGTTGTTAACAGCACCTGGAAAGGTCCTTTCCACTTTTCTCCAAGAGGGTCGTCCTTCCACGTTCGCAAATAAACTTGATCCCCTGGATTAAATGAGTGTACTGGAAATTCAAGAGGTAAAGGTGTCTTCAAAAGGACATACTTATGCAAAGAATTCAACACCTTACTCAAAGATAAAAGATATTCAGTTAATACTTTTTCTCCTATTACATGCATTTGTTCTGATCCTCCTGTCAAATTAACACTATAAGGTTTTCCATATAAAATTTCAAATGGACTCACTTTTTCTTTAGCTCTAGGGGTCACCCTAATTCTCAACAAGGCAAGTGGTAAGGCTTCGATCCACTTCAATTGAGCTTCCTGACATATTTTAGAAATTTGTCTTTTCAATGTTTGATTCATCCTTTCCACCTGCCCACTAGATTGAGGTCTCCAAGGGGTATGGAGATCCCACTTAATCCCTAATGTCTTACTCATGTTTTTAACAACCTCTGCTACAAAATGTGGACCTCTGTCTGAGGATATTCCTAAAGGGACTCCAAACCTTGGAATTATTTCTTTCAACAAATGTTTTACAACCCCTTTTGCCTTGTTGGTTCGACACGGGAAAGCTTCCGGCCATCCAGAGAAGGTATCTACCAATATCAATAGATATCGGTATTGGTTACATCGCGGTAACTCTGAAAAATCTATTTGCCAATACTCACCGGAAGTTATGCCTCTTTTTACCTCTCCAGGAGGGGGTCGGATTTCTATTTTCGGATTGTTCCTAAGACAAATCTCACATTTATTACTCACACTTTTAGCAATCAATAACATTTTGGTTCCTATCGCCTATCGTCTTACTGATTCCACCATTGCCTCTGCTCCCATGTGTGTTTCAGCACGGGTTTTGACCATTAATTTCTTCATAATTTCAGGGGTTACTATACATTGTCCATGTGAAGTTATCCACCATCCTCGATCATTCTTCTTACAATGTAATAACATAGCTAATTTATTTTCTTTCTCATTATAATTTGGGGATTCCACCTGATTTTCTTTTGATGGAATTAAAACATAAATCATAGTATTTAATGCTACACGTTTAGCAGCCTCGTCTGCTTTTCGATTTCCTTGTATTACTTTTGAGTCCCCTTTTTGATGAGCTTTACAATGAATCACCGCAACTTCTTTAGGTTGCTGTACTGCTTCCAACAAATTCAAAATCTCGGTTCCGTATTTTATAGGGGTACCGCTAGCAGATAAAAGTCCTCGCTCCTTCCATATTGCTCCATGAGCATGCACAACTCCAAAAGCATATTTAGAATCTGTATAGATGTTAACTCTTTTACCTTTAGCCAAATTTAAGGCTTTTGTGAGGGCTATAATTTCTGCTTTCTGGGCGGATGTATTTGGAGGTAATGCTTTTACTTCTCGATCTTCAGTTAAAGTTACCACGGCATAACCAGCCCTCCTTTCTCCTTTTACAACAAAGCTGCTTCCATCAGTAAATAATTCTTCATCCGGAGTTTGGAGAGGGACATCTTTCAGATCTGGCCTGCTGGCATACACCTGTTCGATAACTTGTAAACAATCATGGTTAAGATCACTCTCTTTTTCACTTGGCATTAAAGAGGCAGGATTTAAAATTGTACTCACTTTCAAAATGATGTCGTCTTGTTCCACTAACAAAGCCTGATATTGTAACAAACGACTAGGGGTTAGCCAATGATGTCCTTTTTGTTCCAGTACCGCAAGTACCGCATGCGGGACGTGAACCGTTATTTTCTGTCCCAATGTCAATTTTCTAGCTTCTTGAATGATGAGAACTGTTGCCGCAACTGCCCGCAAGCAGCTAGGCCATCCTGAGCTTACTTTATCTAATTGTTTGGGAAAGTAAGCCACTGGTCTTTTCCAGTCTCCCAAAAGTTGAGTCAAAACCCCCATAGCTACATGTCTCTTCTCATGCACAAATAGCTCAAAGGGTTTGGTCAGATTTGGAAGTCCTAAAGCTGGAGTTTTCATTAAAGTCTGTTTAATGTCATCAAAACTTTTTCGGCACTCTGGAGTCCATTCTAACAATTCTTCAGGGCCTTTGGTTGCCTCATACAGTGGTTTTGCCATCAAACCATAATTTGGAATCCAAAGGCGACACCATCCAGCCATTCCTAAAAATCCTCTCAACTCTCTTTTAGATTGAGGGGGTGCCATCCTGCAAATGGCTTCTTTTCTACCATTTCCCAATCTTCGCTGTCCTTGGGAAATCTCAAACCCCAAATAAATTACAGTTTGTTTTGCAATTTGTGCTTTCTTCTCTGACACCCTATACCCGGCCATTCCCAAAAAGTTTAGGAGGCTGACAGTCTTTTCTTTGCAGATTTCAATAGTATCTGCTCCCAATAGGATGTCATCAACATATTGAAGGAGGGTGATTTGATCTTCCTTACCGGACCACTGTTCCAGTTCCTTATTCAGAGCTGCTCCAAAGATGGTTGGGCTATTTTTAAACCCTTGTGGCAGCACGGTCCAGCAGAGCTGAGTCCTCCTCCCAGTCGACGGATCTTCCCATTCAAAAGCAAAAATCTTTTGGCTGTTTTCTTCCAGAGGTATACAAAAGAAAGCGTCTTTCAAATCTATAACAGAGAAATATGCATTTGATTCATTGATAGTTGTTAACAGCGTATATGGATTAGGGACTATTGGATGAATGTCCACCACTAACTGGTTTATTGCTCTTAAATCTTGGACCAGCCTATATCCTTGGTTATGCGGCTTTTTCACTGGAAGGACAGGAGTATTATAATCAGATTGACATTCTCTTAAAAGTCCGTATTTAAGAAAATTATTTATTATTGGTTCCAAACCTTTTCTGGCTTCTATACTAATAGGATACTGTTTCTTTCTTACCGGTCGAGCTCCTGTTTTCAATTCAACTTTTACCGGTTCCACATTTTTCGCTCTTCCTGGTTTCTCTGTTGCCCAAACAAAAGGGTAAACTGCATCTTTAAGCTCTTCTGGAATTTCTTCAGATTCATCTGTGTTTGTCTGTAATAAATAAACTTGGGCTTGCCAGGCATTAGCTTCAGGAAAATGAACTTGGATTCTTCCTTTTTTAAAGTTGATTTGTGCTCCCAATTTATTCAATAAATCCCGTCCTAAGAGAGGCATGGTGCATTCCGGTATATATAAAAATTCATGCATCAGTGTTTTTCCTCCAATTTTACATTTTAAAGGTTTCAAAAAAGGCCTTATCTCCTTCTTTCCCGTGACCCCAACAATAGATACATTAAATTTACTCATTGGTCCTTTACATGTATTTATAACAGAATATTTTGCTCCAGTATCTACTAAAAAATCGACTACTTCATCTCCCAGCTTTACTGGAACCAGGGGCTCAGCTGGGAAAATATCATTTTCTACCCCCGGTCCCCATCATTCAGAATCTCCTCCCATCATAAGTAAATCAGCTTCAGGTGGTATCTGCTGTGACTGAGTCACGACTGCTCCTTTGTTCTCTGGACACTCACTCTTCCAGTGTCCCTGTTTCTTGCATACAGCACATTGATTGAATCCTAATGGGGTATATTGTTTAAACATATCTCTACCTCCTCTGCCTTTTCCTCTCAAATACCCTCTACCTCTACCTCTCAAATATCTTCTGCCTCTTCCTCCAGCTGATCCTTGGGCATTTACAAAAGCAGCTGCTAAAATAGCAGCTTTTTGTTTCCTATCTTTTATTTTTTCTTTTTCCTGATTTTTCTTTTCCTCCTCTTCCCTATTGTTATACACCTTATAAGCAATTTCAATTAGCTGTGATATAGTCATTCCTGTAATCCCATCCACTTTCTGCAATTTCTTTCGAATATCTGGAGCAGCTTGCCCTACAAACAAAGTAGTAAATATTGCTCTGTTCTCATCACTCTCAGGATGATCTAAGTCTGTCCATTTCCTAGCTGCCTCACATAATCGTTCATAAAAGGTGGATGGGTCCTCTGTTTTTCCCTGAATTATTTGAGTCAATTTCGCCAAATTCTTTGGGCGGGATATTCCATTCTTTACTCCATACAAAATTAACTGTTGATACTGTTTAATCATCAATTTCCCATCATTACTATTAGGATTCCAATTTGGGTCTTGAGTTGGCATAAAATGAGCGGGACCTTCTCTTGCATTTATTCTTTCATTTTCCATATTTGCTTTTTCTAATACTACCCTCTTTTCTTCAGGAGTAAACAAATTATTCAAAAGAATTTGAATATCTTTCCAATCTGGATTATGATTTTCAATAATTGTTTGAAAGGATCTATACACCTTTTCTGGATTCTCTCTGTATGATCCTGCTAACTCTTTCCAATTCATTAAATCAGAAGTTGTAAATGGTACTTTCACAAATACTGGCTCCCCCCTTGGGCCCACTGCCTGGCGAAGGGGTGCTAACAATACAGACCCTTGCTGGGTTCTAGTCCTGCCAGCTATCGGACTAAAAGTATTGCTTCCTCTTGCTTCGGTTTCAGAAGTTTCATTTTTACTTGGTGGTACTAACATTTGTGTATCCTCCTCTTCTTCTCCTAGTTTTAAACACCGTTTTCCTATGCTACATGCAGAACAACAATGCGCTTTTGGTTCCTTATTTTCCATCATCATCACCACATTAGAATCCGAATCTAAAAGCTTACATTTTTTCCGAATTTCATGATCATTTCTCAAAGAAAAAAACAAATCTACATAAGGTACCTCATCCCATTTTCCTTGTCTCCTACAAAATAACATTAACTGTAAAATAGTATTATATTGCAAGGTTCCCAATTCTGGCCATTTTTCCTCATCTTCCAATTTGTACATTGGCCACCATCTAGTCAATTAATTTATCCTTTCTCAAAGGATCACCCCCAAATTTTCCCCAGTGTTTAATGATGCATCCTAAGGGGGAACAAGGTGTTACTTTTGATGGTTGAGCTCCCATATCTTTACCAAAAAAGAACGTTCTTAACCACAACTTCATATACTCCAGTCGTCACCGTCAAACGCATATGAATATACCGGTTTACCCCTGGCGCCTACAACTTCATATACTCCAGTCGTCACTGTCAAACGCATATGAATATACCTCTTTACCTGTGGCCACAATTCCTTACCAAATGCATGCACAGTTTTATACTCCAGAACAATATCTCATTTACCTTAGCGTTGCACCGTTGAGTCGCTCACCTGCTCTGGTCGGGGAGAATACTCACGGAGTCCCCGATCAAAAGGTCGGTGCGCGCTGGAGTCCGGAGAGCAGAGTCTCCCCACCGAGAGCCGGCGAGTCGATCCGGGCAAGGCTTCACAGCAGTCCCACCTGGGTCGCCAAAAACTGTTGTCCGAAAAGCGGATTCGTGCCCGGCGTGCAAGTAACCAATTCCACACGCTCAGGAGAGATATTGTTTTATTCAGGCCTGGGTGCTCGGTGGACTTGCCACAAATCAAGCACACCTGGTCTAGTCACCTTTCTGTTTATATCCATGCTTCTCATACATAATTTAAATTTCCTTGTTACATATTCATTACATTTCCGAGAACTAATTATAATATTACATCATCTTAAACACATGCGCACTAAAGCCTTTAGGGTCTTCTTGGGGGTCTCGGGTGGTCTCTGGTGGTCGGCAGGGTAGTGAACTCTTCATGAGCTTATTTCCTCTTTTACCTTATAGGGTCGCAATTTGTCCCTAAGCCATGCTTGGACCACGTTTGTTTATAGTTTCCATAGCTCACTACCTCTAAGACACACAGCTTATAATTAATTACTACTCCACACAATTACAAACACACACCTGTTAGTTATCTAACTTCTAAGCAACAAATCTGCATTGTTTAAAATTACAGAAGCGAGCAATATAGAACCCACAACAAACTATCTATCACCATAGTGTTCTTAAATTAAAACACATACATCTTGATCTCCTCCAATCAAACACCCACTCACTAGCTTCATCATTCTGGTTTCTTATTAACTGGTCTTTTAACCCAGTTCTGGGTGAGGGCTATACACAGGATGATACCACTTTAAAAATTAATGTTGATTAAGATTAACATTAACAATTCCCCCCTTTGAGACTTACGATGTTAAGCATCATGAGTCTCATAATACTTATTTTCTACAAAAAGATACAAATTGAATCATACAACATGTAATCATAATTAAAATAACGATCCGTACCACAAACAAAAATAATTGTCTAAGCCAATTTAAATTTGGAAGCCACGAGAACAACCAAGAAAAATCTAATCCTTCCCGTTCTTTAAACCCATATGCCAAATCTTTTAATTGTTGAATTTTCTTCTCTACTAACTGTGAATTATCACTCAAATTAAAACAACACATTCCTTTAAATTCTTCACAACCATGATTGTGTCTTAAAAGTAAATAGTCAATTGCAGCCCTGTTTTCAAGGGTAGCTTCTCTTATTTGTGTCATTTCGGTACCAATAGCCGAAAGTGCTTGGGAGGTATAATTTATGTCTTTTACTAAAACACAAGTAATCCGTTTTATGGTGTGATAATTCATAGCTACTCCAACTCCGGGTGCTAGGATAGCTGCAGCTGACATCTCACTTGAACTGTATAAAGTGACTCGCGAGTCACAATTCTCTGGTATCTGATGTACGCTCCTTTTAGTTCGTGCACCATGTTCTAAGTCCTTTTTGTCTATCAGCAGCGGAGCTATCCTCCCTATTGAACACGGACCTCCGGTCACATTCGCTGGAATATAGGAATATGCTATTCGTCCACACAACAAAAACCATCCAAGGGGTAATTTAGTATGAGCCCATGCATAACTCTGAAGTTGAGTGGAGTTGCATCTCAAAGGAGGTTGTAAACGCGTTAAATTTTCACATTTAGAAGTGCAATTTATAAATTTAACACAATGCCCAGCTGGAAGCATTCCTCGCACCTTGACTCTTAGCATCCCTCTCTCCTTAAATCTAGTTGTTTTTCCTAAACTATAAATGCTACGATAAGTTAATTTAATATCAAAACTTTGAAACATTGTATAATTCTTCATCAATTCCAATGGGGTTGGTACTCCTACCAAACAAGAACTATACATCCCTCCCACAGAATTCTCGGCTGAAATACAAAAGGAAGACATGTTGGTTACTTCTCGGGCTAAAAGTTCCCAGATATTTCGATTTCTATCCCATTTTGGCAACAAAAATTGAGAATCAATCTGACTGATCGTTATTATTAACAACAACACATTCCACATCTTCCCTCTCTCTCTGATTTAATTCTGTTCAATAATCAAATTGTTACACTAATTTAGCAGCATCTCCAGTATCTCATTGAACACGCCGCAAAGTTAACTTCAATGGTTCCTTAAATACAGATGTCCACAGTCCAGGTGGAATTTTCTTAATCCTCGTATAATGAATCCAAGAATCTATTCCTTCCAGTTTCACAGCAGTGTTTGTTGTTAACAGCACCTGGAAAGGTCCTTTCCACTTTTCTCCAAGAGGGTCGTCCTTCCACGTTCGCAAATAAACTTGATCCCCTGGATTAAATGAGTGTACTGGAAATTCAAGAGGTAAAGGTGTCTTCAAAAGGACATACTTATGCAAAGAATTCAACACCTTACTCAAAGATAAAAGATATTCAGTTAATACTTTTTCTCCTATTACATGCATTTGTTCTGATCCTCCTGTCAAATTAACACTATAAGGTTTTCCATATAAAATTTCAAATGGACTCACTTTTTCTTTAGCTCTAGGGGTCACCCTAATTCTCAACAAGGCAAGTGGTAAGGCTTCGATCCACTTCAATTGAGCTTCCTGACATATTTTAGAAATTTGTCTTTTCAATGTTTGATTCATCCTTTCCACCTGCCCACTAGATTGAGGTCTCCAAGGGGTATGGAGATCCCACTTAATCCCTAATGTCTTACTCATGTTTTTAACAACCTCTGCTACAAAATGTGGACCTCTGTCTGAGGATATTCCTAAAGGGACTCCAAACCTTGGAATTATTTCTTTCAACCAATGTTTTACAACCTCTTTTGCCTTGTTGGTTCGACACGGGAAAGCTTCCGGCCATCCAGAGAAGGTATCTACCAATATCAATAGATATCGGTATTGGTTACATCGCGGTAACTCTGAAAAATCTATTTGCCAATACTCACCGGAAGTTATGCCTCTTTTTACCTCTCCAGGAGGGGGTCGGATTTCTATTTTCGGATTGTTCCTAAGACAAATCTCACATTTATTACTCACACTTTTAGCAATCAATAACATTTTGGTTCCTATCGCCTATCGTCTTACTGATTCCACCATTGCCTCTGCTCCCATGTGTGTTTCAGCACGGGTTTTGACCATTAATTTCTTCATAATTTCAGGGGTTACTATACATTGTCCATGTGAAGTTATCCACCATCCTCGATCATTCTTCTTACAATGTAATAACATAGCTAATTTATTTTCTTTCTCATTATAATTTGGGGATTCCACCTGAATTTCTTTTGATGGAATTAAAACATAAATCATAGTATTTAATGCTACACGTTTAGCAGCCTCGTCTGCTTTTCGATTTCCTTGTATTACTTTTGAGTCCCCTTTTTGATGAGCTTTACAATGAATCACCGCAACTTCTTTAGGTTTCTGTACTGCTTCCAACAAATTCAAAATCTCGGTTCCGTATTTTATAGGGGTACCGCTAGCAGATAAAAGTCCTCGCTCCTTCCATATTGCTCCATGAGCATGCACAACTCCAAAAGCATATTTAGAATCTGTATAGATGTTAACTCTTTTACCTTTAGCCAAATTTAAGGCTTTTGTGAGGGCTATAATTTCTGCTTTCTGGGCGGATGTATTTGGAGGTAATGCTTTTACTTCTCGATCTTCAGTTAAAGTTACCACGGCATAACCAGCCCTCCTTTCTCCTTTTACAACAAAGCTGCTTCCATCAGTAAATAATTCTTCATCCGGAGTTTGGAGAGGGACATCTTTCAGATCTGGCCTGCTGGCATACACCTGTTCGATAACTTGTAAACAATCATGGTTAAGATCACTCTCTTTTTCACTTGGCATTAAAGAGGCAGGATTTAAAATTGTACTCACTTTCAAAATGATGTCGTCTTGTTCCACTAACAAAGCCTGATATTGTAACAAACGACTAGGGGTTAGCCAATGATGTCCTTTTTGTTCCAGTACCGCAAGTACCGCATGCGGGACGTGAACCGTTATTTTCTGTCCCAATGTCAATTTTCTAGCTTCTTGAATGATGAGAACTGTTGCCGCAACTGCCCGCAAGCAGCTAGGCCATCCTGAGCTTACTTTATCTAATTGTTTGGGAAAGTAAGCCACTGGTCTTTTCCAGTCTCCCAAAAGTTGAGTCAAAACCCCCATAGCTACATGTCTCTTCTCATGCACAAATAGCTCAAAGGGTTTGGTCAGATTTGGAAGTCCTAAAGCTGGAGTTTTCATTAAAGTCTGTTTAATGTCATCAAAACTTTTTCGGCACTCTGGAGTCCATTCTAACAATTCTTCAGGGCCTTTGGTTGCCTCATACAGTGGTTTTGCCATCAAACCATAATTTGGAATCCAAAGGCGACACCATCCAGCCATTCCTAAAAATCCTCTCAGCTCTCTTTTAGATTGAGGGGGTGCCATCCTGCAAATGGCTTCTTTTCTACCATTTCCCAATCTTCGCTGTCCTTGGGAAATCTCAAACCCCAAATAAATTACAGTTTGTTTTGCAATTTGTGCTTTCTTCTCTGACACCCTATACCCGGCCATTCCCAAAAAGTTTAGGAGGCTGACAGTCTTTTCTTTGCAGATTTCAATAGTATCTGCTCCCAATAGGATGTCATCAACATATTGAAGGAGGGTGATTTGATCTTCCTTACCGGACCACTGTTCCAGTTCCTTATTCAGAGCTGCTCCAAAGATGGTTGGGCTATTTTTAAACCCTTGTGGCAGCACGGTCCAGCAGAGCTGAGTCCTCCTCCCAGTCGACGGATCTTCCCATTCAAAAGCAAAAATCTTTTGGCTGTTTTCTTCCAGAGGTATACAAAAGAAAGCGTCTTTCAAATCTATAACAGAGAAATATGCATTTGATTCATTGATAGTTGTTAACAGCGTATATGGATTAGGGACTATTGGATGAATGTCCACCACTAACTGGTTTATTGCTCTTAAATCTTGGACCAGCCTATATCCTTGGTTATGCGGCTTTTTCACTGGAAGGACAGGAGTATTATAATCAGATTGACATTCTCTTAAAAGTCCGTATTTAAGAAAATTATTTATTATTGGTTCCAAACCTTTTCTGGCTTCTATACTAATAGGATACTGTTTCTTTCTTACCGGTCGAGCTCCTGTTTTCAATTCAACTTTTACCGGTTCCACATTTTTCGCTCTTCCTGGTTTCTCTGTTGCCCAAACAAAAGGGTAAACTGCATCTTTAAGCTCTTCTGGAATTTCTTCAGATTCATCTGTGTTTGTCTGTAATAAATAAACTTGGGCTTGCCAGGCATTAGCTTCAGGAAAATGAACTTGGATTCTTCCTTTTTTAAAGTTGATTTGTGCTCCCAATTTATTCAATAAATCCCGTCCTAAGAGAGGCATGGTGCATTCCGGTATATATAAAAATTCATGCATCAGTGTTTTTCCTCCAATTTTACATTTTAAAGGTTTCAAAAAAGGCCTTATCTCCTTCTTTCCCGTGACCCCAACAATAGATACATTAAATTTACTCATTGGTCCTTTACATGTATTTATAACAGAATATTTTGCTCCAGTATCTACTAAAAAATCGACTACTTCATCTCCCAGCTTTACTGGAACCAGGGGCTCAGCTGGGAAAATATCATTTTCTACCCCCGGTCCCCATCATTCAGAATCTCCTCCCATCATAAGTAAATCAGCTTCAGGTGGTATCTGCTGTGACTGAGTCACGACTGCTCCTTTGTTCTCTGGACACTCACTCTTCCAGTGTCCCTGTTTCTTGCATACAGCACATTGATTAAATCCTAATGGGGTATATTGTTTAAACATATCTCTACCTCCTCTGCCTTTTCCTCTCAAATACCCTCTACCTCTACCTCTCAAATATCTTCTGCCTCTTCCTCCAGCTGATCCTTGGGCATTTACAAAAGCAGCTGCTAAAATAGCAGCTTTTTGTTTCCTATCTTTTATTTTTTCTTTTTCCTGATTTTTCTTTTCCTCCTCTTCCCTATTGTTATACACCTTATAAGCAATTTCAATTAGCTGTGATATAGTCATTCCTGTAATCCCATCCACTTTCTGCAATTTCTTTCGAATATCTGGAGCAGCTTGCCCTACAAACAAAGTAGTAAATATTGCTCTGTTCTCATCACTCTCAGGATGATCTAAGTCTGTCCATTTCCTAGCTGCCTCACATAATCGTTCATAAAAGGTGGATGGGTCCTCTGTTTTTCCCTGAATTATTTGAGTCAATTTCGCCAAATTCTTTGGGCGGGATATTCCATTCTTTACTCCATACAAAATTAATTGTTGATACCGTTTAATCATCAATTTCCCATCATTACTATTAGGATTCCAATTTGGGTCTTGAGTTGGCATAAAATGAGCGGGACCTTCTCTTGCATTTATTCTTTCATTTTCCATATTTGCTTTTTCTAATACTACCCTCTTTTCTTCAGGAGTAAACAAATTATTCAAAAGAATTTGAATATCTTTCCAATCTGGATTATGATTTTCAATAATTGTTCGAAAGGATCTATACACCTTTTCTGGATTCTCTCTGTATGATCCTGCTAACTCTTTCCAATTCATTAAATCAGAAGTTGTAAATGGTACTTTCACAAATACTGGCTCCCCCCTTGGGCCCACTGCCTGGCGAAGGGGTGCTAACAATACAGACCCTTGCTGGGTTCTAGTCCTGCCAGCTATCGGACTAAAAGTATTGCTTCCTCTTGCTTCGGTTTCAGAAGTTTCATTTTTACTTGGTGGTACTAACATTTGTGTATCCTCCTCTTCTTCTCCTAGTTTTAAACACCGTTTTCCTATGCTACATGCAGAACAACAATGCGCTTTTGGTTCCTTATTTTCCATCATCATCATCATCACCACATTAGAATCCGAATCTAAAAGCTTACATTTTTTCCGAATTTCATGATCATTTCTCAAAGAAAAAAACAAATCTACATAAGGTACCTCATCCCATTTTCCTTGTCTTCTACAAAATAACATTAACTGTAAAATAGTATTATATTGCAAGGTTCCCAATTCTGGCCATTTTTCCTCATCTTCCAATTTGTACATTGGCCACCATCTAGTCAATTAATTTATCCTTTCTCAAAGGATCACCCCCAAATTTTCCCCAGTGTTTAATGATGCATCCTAAGGGGGAACAAGGTGTTACTTTTGATGGTTGAGCTCCCATATCTTTACCAAAAAAGAACGTTCTTAACCACAACTTCATATACTCCAGTCGTCACCGTCAAACGCATATGAATATACCGGTTTACCCCTGGCGCCTACAACTTCATATACTCCAGTCGTCACTGTCAAACGCATATGAATATACCTCTTTACCTGTGGCCACAATTCCTTACCAAATGCATGCACAGTTTTATACTCCAGAACAATATCTCATTTACCTTAGCGTTGCACCGTTGAGTCGCTCACCTGCTCTGGTCGGGGAGAATACTCACGGAGTCCCCGATCAAAAGGTCGGTGCGCGCTGGAGTCCGGAGAGCAGAGTCTCCCCACCGAGAGCCGGCGAGTCGATCCGGGCAAGGCTTCACAGCAGTCCCACCTGGGTCGCCAAAAACTGTTGTCCGAAAAGCGGATTCGTGCCCGGCGTGCAAGTAACCAATTCCACACGCTCAGGAGAGATATTGTTTTATTCAGGCCTGGGTGCTCGGTGGACTTGCCACAAATCAAGCACACCTGGTCTAGTCACCTTTCTGTTTATATCCATGCTTCTCATACATAATTTAAATTTCCTTGTTACATATTCATTACATTTCCGAGAACTAATTATAATATTACATCATCTTAAACACATGCGCACTAAAGCCTTTAGGGTCTTCTTGGGGGTCTCGGGTGGTCTCTGGTGGTCGGCAGGGTAGTGAACTCTTCATGAGCTTATTTCCTCTTTTACCTTATAGGGTCGCAATTTGTCCCTAAGCCATGCTTGGACCACGTTTGTTTATAGTTTCCATAGCTCACTACCTCTAAGACACACAGCTTATAATTAATTACTACTCCACACAATTACAAACACACACCTGTTAGTTATCTAACTTCTAAGCAACAAATCTGCATTGTTTAAAATTACAGAAGCGAGCAATATAGAATCCACAACAAACTATCTATCACCATAGTGTTCTTAAATTAAAACACATACATCTTGATCTCCTCCAATCAAACACCCACTCACTAGCTTCATCATTCTGGTTTCTTATTAACTGGTCTTTTAACCCAGTTCTGGGTGAGGGCTATACACAGGATGATACCACTTTAAAAATTAATGTTGATTAAGATTAACATTAACAGTTTTGCTCTTGGTTTATACTCCCATAACAGAGCCATGGACATCTCTGTGTTTAGAAGGGAGACGTTAAAAATGAACAAAAGGACATACTCAGAGAGGATTAAGACTATCACCACGGTGCCACAACCCCAGCCGCGAGGGCCTAACGTGGGGGCTAACACCGAGGGGTCTGAAATGGAGGGGTGAGAAGGGGTTGTCATGAGAAAGCCAAAAGCTCCACCAGATTTCACCCTCTCCTGTCTCTGCCTCCCACCCCCTCACCTCCTTCCTCTCAAACCCTACCAACCATCAGGCATGCAGAGAGCGTTGTATTTGAGGACGGGGAGGTGCCCAAGGCCAGTTTCACCAGGCACGACACGGGTGGCCAGGTGCAGAGCGGACACTGGAACTGTCGCCCCTCAGAGCGGGCAGGACTGGAGATGGAGAGGCAGCTCAGAGCACACCCGGGGTGGGGAGCCTGAGCTACTAAAGAAAAGGCGGACGAGAAGAGAAGAGGAAAGGAAAAAAAAACCCCAGGTCTTAACCTAGAAAGCGTGTAGACCAGTGGCTCCAAGAGGGAAATTACCAAGCGTTACGGCAAAGCAGTCACTCGGCGCTGTCTCTCTCTGCAGGCGTAACTGCCCTGCCTCCAGACTGCACCGTGACGCACGCTCAACCACATTCGGTAGGACCTTAAACGTTCTAACTAGTCATAAGGCCTCAAAGGGCAACGAAATCCCCTATGTACAACGCTGATTAAAGGACAAGAGGCCAATAAATAAATAAATAAAACCAACCTAACATAAAACACCATCATTCACAACTGACAAAGAAAAAAAACACGACAGCCTGAAGCCAGAAGAAGCCCTGCCCAACTAAAACACGGTACGATATAAATACAAACCACTTGCAAAGTCCACCCACATTAATCTGTACTTAACCCACAGGTAGAAAGATATTTGTTCTAGTCTCTTAAGTGGCGTGTCATCCAAGCTCTCCGGAGACTGCCACCCAACCAGTTTCCTGTCAAACCTACAGCCGAGAACAACATTTAATTACCATGTTTAATTGATCTTGTTAACTGTTAGGGTGGACAGCTTTGATCTCGCCTGCTGATAGCCAGTTTACTACTACAAAAGGAACTGGGACCTTGCATAATTGCCAAGCGTTCGATGTGCATTTTTTAATTCCTTCTATTTCTCAATCTCCCTTTCGGTTTGTGCTGCACTAACACTCCTGACAACAGGAACCGAAGCACATGCCCTCATTTATCGTATCATGTATCTGAACATGCAGGGGGAAAAAAAAGAAAGATGAGGAAAGGGAAATCGCCCCTCCTTCACCCAGAAATACGGAAAAAGGCCAGGAATTACCATAGTGAATCTGGCCTTGGCAACGTTAAGCGCAGCATCCAGCTGATGGCAGCCGGCACCAAACGCTTCAGAGGAAGGTGCAGGAATCACTTAAGCACGTGTGGGATCATCTGCTCCCCATCCCCCTTGAAAGCCTCATCTGACTCTCCACTCATTAGAGGCTGGTTTAAATTCCAGGACGGAATTTAGGTTTTGAGGAATTTCAGTGGCTTTCCACTGTGTTGTTTTATGTTTGTTAATAGGTTCACCCAAAAAAGTGCCTCTTCTGCAGAAGCTTCATATTAGCAGCTTAGGAGAGAAGCCCACAAGACCAAGGTTACTAGCTCGCGCTCAACCAAGCTGAGACTGTGCCAATACTAATAGGAAGAGAAACTTCTGAGGACATTTTATTGTATCCTAAACTATCTAGGAACCTTCAAAATAAATCCTAATTAAAAACAACTAAATACAAGTATGTTTAATTCATTAACTACCTCTCCTGAACACCATTCTCCTGAACGATCAAGCCAATCTCATACGATCTACGGAAATAAATGTTCATAGGTGGCGTATAATATGTTCCGAGCAATGTACAAAGCAGCTCTAAATTTCAGCCAAAGAGTGTCAACTGTTTTCAAAACGGCAAGCCAAACCCTCATCAAACTGAATTCAGCTGGAGCTTTGCCACGCAGCAGGACAGCGACTTGGCCCACCATGCCCATGGGAAATCTTTTTCTAACTCGGACTTTCTTCCTGCTTATTTCAAACGAAATCTCCTTTGGATCAGGTTGAATTTCCACAGATAATTAGTCTTGCACTAGCTAAATAAAACAAGAGTTATATTGCTTCTGAGCAGCAATCTGAATAATTACAACAGGGTAAAAGAGAAAACACCTTCTTTCTTTCCTAGGGGAACTTAGCAATTAACTGTTTAACATGGTTTGAACTTTGCCGCTGAATCTTCGTATTACACAGCAACAGAGAGAAGTACCATCGCATGCGGTCACTTGAAGCATCTGTAGAGTATCGTAGCCAAACTGTAGCTCCCAAATACTGTCAGAACAGAATTTTTCCCGTGACAGTCAGTCCCTTCTCACCAAAGCTTCCTCAACAGCACACCACGGTTTTGGTGGTTGGTTTTGGTGGTTGTTTGTTTTTTTGTTGTTGTTGGGGTGGTGTTTTCATTGGTTTGGGGTTTTCTCCTGAACTTTTTTCTAACGAAGGTTTCTTCTTGTTATTACAAGATGACAGATATCTCGTACGCTCTTTCCTTACATCAGAAGCTATAGAAATCCCAGAACGTCAGCCAGCCCGTTCATCTCCTGCCTGCTGCTGGTACTGTCTCGAATAATGCTCACTTTTGGAGGCGAGGGGTGGAGGAGGGGTTTCCCTAGGAATAAGCTGAATAAAGCTTCCCGTTCGGCTAAAGCAGGAAACGTGCTCCAGTACTGCCTTACACACAAAGAGTGGAAAATACTTACTAAACAAAATAGCAGGAGATGAAGTGTAAACTGGATTGTCCTTACAACATGCAGACAAATAGAAAGCCATACTCTCCATCCCCCCAGCTCTCTTTCATTAAAGTGCTTTAACTTGAAAAAAATACATACATATGTATACACGTTCTGCATGAACATCAAATGATTATGCTGTGCCTTTAAAACCAAACACCGAAGGATTTTAAACAACAACAACGTTAATTAGGAGGTAGCATTTCCTCCCTCCCACAGGATCAGTTTCTTCTTGTCAGAATAGGAGGTACAACTGGCCAAACCCCATCCTACTACTGCAGAAACTGAACCAGAAGTTGTCATTAGGTTAACCCCTCCCAGCATTTCTCTCAAACAATCTCTTCAGAAAGACTAAAAATAAATAGCACAGAAGATAGAAGGGACAGCCTTCCAGGACGTCGAACCATTAGGATTCACAGAAAAGAACAGCAATATTAATTTTTGCATAAGTACCTGCAGATGGTAGAAGACAAATATTAATGGAAAAAATGTCCTCCTTCATGCCCTATAAAAACAATGACTGTTTAAGGCCTCAGAGTGTTTCCCAAGAGCTGGCCTTGTAATTCACGCAAGATTTCTCTGCTGCCATCCTGATGAGCTCTGATCACTTCAAAAAGGCACTTGTCCTCACCCACCCTGACGTTTAAGAACTGGAAGTGATGAAAACTACATCACCTAATGCTAGGTCACAGCTACAGATGCACGCTGCTAGAAGATGAAAAGCTGTTAGGCAAGTTCGATGGTGTAAACCGTATTACGGCAGCCGGATGCTGGAAACATATGACAAAACACCACGCAAAACAACATAAGCAACACACATAAGCTTAATGAAAACCTGATGAAAGACTGTATAAAAAAGTACCGAATCTAATTCATTCCCTAGACCTGGCTAGTGCAGTTAAACTAAGGTCACGAGTACTGCATACTGCACTTGAATTTTATAAACCACTTTGAGCCATTAGTGCCTCCCCCACCATAAGTTATAAACCAGTCATCGGCCCCATAGGGACATGTCTCATCCTATTTTGATGTCCCTTCTTATGGCACAACACCCTGCTCATCGTGCAAAGCTCAAATACATGTCAGGAAAGCATTTTACTGAATGGCCTTAAAATTATGCTTGTATTGAAATAGAGTCAGACACACAAGTTTCTCAGTTGGGGGACATAAACAGAGGCTTTTCTACCACTGTAAATGGAAAATTTGAGACAGCCAAACCAAACCAGAGAGAGCTGAACCATTCCAGTGAACCTCATCCGCAGCAGTGAACCCTGGAAAAAGCATCACTAAGATCACCTACAACTGAAAGCTACCTTCAATATCCTGAAGTACATGAAACTAAACTCTCTGAGCGCCTGTGGCACACCAACACAAAAGCCTTGGAAAGCAGGCCTCCCAGTTGAAGGGCGTGCCAGAAATCCAGTCACTCTTGATAGCTGAGGAAGCTTCCCCCTAGTAAGGGTTGCAAAGACGTAGCACCCACTGCAATGCAGCACACCATTGACCAGTTTGCCACATCAGAAAGTTCCTTCACATGTGGTGCCATGAAAGGATGTACTTAAACTAATGCGTTCACTACAGGACATCAAGAATATGTAACAGAAGAGAAACAGCAGAGATCATTCAAGACACATTTACCTACTAGTACTCCAGTCTAGGAGCATATGGATCCTGCACACACACAAGGACGCACCGTACAGCCAGACAAGCAAGCACAGTCCATGACTGTAACGAAATGACTAACTGAAGACAAAGAGCTTTGTTCTGCCTGCTTTCCCTCCCTCACACCCCCACCCATGCTCAGTGAGAAACAAACCCTAACAGACCCCTGTTATCTGAAGGATAATTTTACTTGGAAACAAAATGATGATAATACACAGAAGAAAAAACCCTCACATTTTCAAAGTACGTACTTTCCCAAGCACCAGGGACATACGTAGCGTAGCTTATACCAGCTGCTAGTCTGCAGCTACTTCCCAAGAAGTGGTTGTGACCCAGATTTGAAGTTTGCTAGTCCTCTTCTCGTCCTTCCCATATAGGATCACGCTGGGATCACAAAAGTCACCCTGGGACCTTTGGTTCCAAGAGGAAATTATTGTCTGGGCCCCAAAAAGAGAACAAAAGCAATTTATTCAAGTAGAAATTACCCATGATTTGAACAGCAGGTGTACAATGTCCTACCCCCTCATCCTGAAAGCTAGAGCAAAATACTTAAGTCATCTGATACAACATCATGCTGCATCTGCCTGTGCACCACAAGAGATACAGTTGTTTACAACATTTTTCCCCACAAGAAAAGGTTTATGAGCAATAAGAATCTAGTTAATGGGAAAGCAATTAAATTTGTTTACAATCCTTGTTGTTCTTACAGTCCCGCTACAGCAAACCGTTTCCTCCATGAAGCTTCTGTATCTTCAAAAATGGGAAGGAAAAATCCCCCTTGTCATTGTTCCCAAACAAAGCCAGCATTATTAAACCATTCTCGTTGCTTTGCAGATATTTCCCTTTAATGTCAGCAACGGGGTTAAACTTGCAGACGAGCCTTGACGGCTTGCATTATAGAGACGTTCATGATGCTAACTACAACCGATCATCCCACCCAACCTCCTTGGCTAGATTACAATATGTAGAAAGCATATAAGAAGAGCATTGACATGTCTTTATATGCAACCTCATGTCCATATGCTTAGCCTACACATCAATTCCTTGCGACCGATACGCAAATAAAATAATCTTCCTTTACAAGGAGGCTGCATTTCATACAATTAAAAATATATATATTAGAAAGAAATCGTCATTAATTCTTGTTGACTTTAATAAATGAGATCTTTGAAAAGTAAATATTAGCAGCAGCAATTAAGCAGCTGTTAAGCAACAAAATTAAATTTGACAGCAGAGATGCTACTTACCAAAGAATTGAAAACCAAATGGAGAAAGCCAAACATAAGAACTGCGTCCAATTTTGGGAATTGCAATGACAAGAGCAAAGATCATCAAATTAAAAGCAATAACAGGCTTAGCTCAAAGAACTGAATTGCAATAATAAAAAAAAAATGTAGTAAATATATAACTTGTGCAAAACGATGACCAAGAGAGAATACAATAACTAAATGTCTGACCCATGTAAAATTTCAGGGTTTGCACAGTGCAGCACTAGCCTCATTTCACCCTTCCCTTTAGATGCGTTGCATCAGCATACAGTAATAATTAGCTCCCTATTTAAAATAGAGATAAATAAATACTGCTTCCTATCAGGGCATCAATGTAATATACCACCATGCTGAAGGTATCCACAGTAACAAAACATTCCCATTTCAAGTCTGACTGCACCATGCCATGCCAAACTAACATAACTATATCGGCAGAAAAGGATATACCTGTCCTGGTGAGGAAGAAAAGCTCCTTAAGTTTGCCAAGCAGTTACCAAAGCACCAAAAAAGTCAAACTGGTTATCACAAAACTTTACCCTAACCCTTACAAACCACAGAAATAGCCTTTCGCTAAGGATGACGATGGTTTCCTCCTTTGGAGGAACCGTATACTGAAGTCTACCATAAAGAATAATTCTGCAATGAAATAGGTAAGTTACCCATACAGGATTCATACTCTTTGACTCTTATCTGCGAAAGGCTTTCCTTATCAATTTTGTTCATAAGTATGCCATATGCAAAGCAGGCTTTGTACTTCAGTCTAAAAGAAAGCTATCAGTGGTCTCTGAGCAGCAACCTATTCAGGCTAGGCTTATACCTTACACAGCTGCCACAGAAGTTGCAACACAGTTCTTTGGATTCCTGAATGTTTCCAACACATGGAGAAAGCTAAGCTGCTGTTGCAAGCCATCTTTCACTTACTCTGTGGGGAGCTAGGACACGCACAAATGAAACTCCATTTAACCGATACAAGTTTTACAGGATCCTTTCTCCAAAGTCGGACCAAGCTCAGAAAAAACTTTTCCTATAGCTGTCTAGCTGTACAGTTAGTCGCTTCTGAGGACCGCTTTACAGGCTCAGAAAGAAACTTAACAAGAACCTCCCCATACTGCCGCTACTTAGGAATCCGAGGCCGAATCTGGATCTTGCTGCTTGTGCTCTGGACGAAGTTGCAAATACAAACTTGGGATCGGTTCTGCACACAGAACGGAAGCTCAGGAGAACCGAGAGGTACAAAACCAGCTGCAAAGTCTATCCAGGTTTCTATTTACTGAGGTCTTCCCATGCACATAACAAAAGAATTAACCAGGCATGTGGGCTGAACTGTCAGAAGCCCGTCTGATCCGAAGTCTAGCGCAAACCCGGCATAAACACATACACAAACCCACCCAGCCCTCCCGCAGGATCACCGCGCCATCTCCCAGCTAAAACCTCCCCGCGCTGGAGGTCCTGACAGCCAGCCAGCTCCCCTCCGCCCCCGCCGCAGACACCCTCTCCCCACCGAACCAGGTTTCTGCCAGAGAGAGGCACTGGGGAAGCACCGGCAGCCACCGGCCCCGCACGCTGACAGCGCCCTGCCCGGGCGGCAGCCAGAGCCAGAGCCGCCGGACGGAGCTCGGGGCCGGGGCTGGGGTCAGCAGGAGGGGTACGGGCAGCGCCGCTCTGCAGCCGGCAAGCACCGGCGGGGCCCGGGAGGAGCCGCGGCGAGAGGCCGGGGGTGCCCCCGCCACCTGAACGCGGGAAGGGCGGGAGGGGGGGGGAATGCTTAATTTTCCCTCTTTCTTACCTTTTTTAAACAAACAAACAAATGAATAATGAAGCAAGCGCTGCCACGCAAAGCCGGGAAGGGTCGCACTCACAGATCTTGACTTTGCGGTGGTCGAGGCGGGCGAGGAGTGCATCCAGGGCGCTGAGGGCTGTGTCCAGTCAGATTTCGAGTACCTCCAAGGGTGGAGTGTCCACAACCTCTCCAGGCAACCTGTGCCAGTGTTTGACCACCCTCACAGCAAAAAAACTTTTACGTATGTTTAAATGGAGTTTCGTGTATTTCAGTTTGTGCTCGTTGCCTCTTGTCAAAGCATTATAAGCGGGAACACTAATACACTCTTCTTACTGGAAGGTTGTCCAAGAGGGTGCTAATTTGCACCGAGGTGGACAACCTGATCAAGGAAGCTGGGGCACTCTATGGCCAACCCAACACTACCACGCCCACTAAACCACGTCCCTAAGCACCTCCTCTACACGTCTTTTAAATACTTCCAGGGTTGGTGACCCAACCACTTCCCTGGGCAGCCTGTTCCAAGGCCTGACCACTCTTTCAGTAAAGAAGTTTTTCCTACAGTTGCAGCTATTGCATCAGCAATGGGACCAGGCAGGGACTTCAACTTACTTTTTCTAGGGCGTAGATAGACAAAGATAGATGTCATCACAAGCGACGCAGGAACAGTAGATCATTCAACGCAACGAAAATATCATGATTCAAAATGATGTGCTTTGGTTTCCTCTCAAAAACCCAAAATGCTATGGGGTCAGACTTCATTTCTAGGAACACCACGCATGCTACCTCACTTCTGACACAACTCTGTTCTGGGTAGGACTGAACAACAAAGCAGAATTAGATCCTGGAAGAATCCCTTCTCAGAAATATCTCTGGATGCAGAGCAAATTATTTGCTGTAAATCACCAAGGATTCAGAGACACCCAGGAGCACCCCAAGACCCCCAGGAACACCCCATGGGGACCTAGAGACTCCCAGGAGCACCCCACGGGCCCCCAGAGATCCCCAGGAGCACCCCACAGGCACTCAGGAGACACAAGGACTGCCCACAATCCTCCAGGAGCACCCCAGGGGAACCCCAAGGCTACCCAGAGGCACCTAGAACACCCCAAGGCTCCCAGGAGCACAACAAGAACATCCAGCAGCGCCCCAAGATGCCCACGAGTATCCTGTGAGCACCTAGAGAAACCCAGGAGCGCCGCAAGACCCCCGGGAACACCCCAAGGGCACCCAGAGACCCCCAGGAGCACAACAAGAACATCCAGCAGCACCCCAAGATCCCCGGGGACACCCCGTGGGCACCCAGAGACCCCCAGGAGCACAACAAGAGCACCTGAAGAGCAACGCAAGAACACCAGGAGCACCCTGTGGGCACCCAGAGACACCCAGGAGCACCCCAAGACCCCCCGAACATCCTAGAGGCACCCAGAGACCCTCAGGAACACCCCAGGAGCACTCCAAGAGGACTCGGAGACACCTAGAAGAACCCAAGAGCCCAAGGAACAACCCATGGGCACTGAGAGACCCCCGGAGCAAAAGAAGAACCCCCAGAAGCACAGCAAGACCACGAGGAGCGCCCCAGCAGCACCACCAGGGCCTAGAGCCGGCACCTAGAGCCGGCACCTAGAGCCGGCACCTAGAGCCGGCACCTAGAGCCGGCACCTAGAGCCGGCACCTAGAGCCGGCACCTAGAGCCGGCACCTAGAGGCGGCACCTAGAGGCGGCACCTAGAGGCGGCACCTAGAGGCGGCACCTAGAGGCGGCACCTAGAGGCGGCACCTAGAGCCCGCACCTAGAGCCCGCACCTAGAGCCCGCACCTAGAGCCCGCACCTAGAGCCCGCACCTAGAGCCCGCACCTAGAGCCCGCACCTAGAGCCCGCACCTAGAACCCCAGGAGCATCCCAAGGCACCCAGCAACAACCCATGGGCACCTACAGATGCCCCGCAGCACCCCTAGACCGCCAAGACCACCCCAAGACTCCCAAGAGCAGCCTGCGGGCACCCAGAGGGCCCCAGGAGCACCCCAAGACCCCCAGGAGCATACTGGGAGCACACACAGACCCCCAGGAGCACCGCAAGAACGCCCACAAGCACCCCAAGACCCTCAGGAGCATCCTCTGGGCACCCAGAGACCCCCGGGAGCAGCCCCAGGAGCACCCCAAACGCAGCCCGTAGAGACCTCCCAGTCCTGGAGGCTATTTTTTGATGAACCTTAACATACCTAATGCTTTCCGAGATGAGACTTGCCTGACGTTCAGCCCTCTACCTTGTGATGTGGAGGCCCGGACGGTTTCCTCTGCATCTCCCACGACTTTGCTGTATCTCTCGTCAGCTGCACAGACACTCCAACAGCACAGACCTCAGCGACACCCAAATCCAACTGCAAAACCCATCTCAGTAAGGCTCGGGAACACACCTCCCTTTCCCAACCATCCCCTGGTCCCAAAAGGTTAGAAACCCCTTCTCTTCTCCTGAACTGCCAGCGAAGGAACCCCGCTCCTTCCTGACAGCTCCTGCCCTGGATTTGCACCCCTCAAGCCCCTGTGTCGGCCGCTCCTCGGGAGCTGCTCTGCCCAGCTATGCCCAGGCTTCTGCGAGCACCTCCCACCTTCCCACAGACTCTGACCTCTGCTACAGCCCCACAAAAGAAGTCAAGTCCTGACGCTTATCATCCACGAGGGGCCGGCCGCCAGCCGCATCGCTTCTAGGGACAACATGATACTCTGTGGGCGAAGGCCACGAGCCGTTCCATACGCTGAAAGACACGATGCCTTATGTCCCTGCTGCTTTCTTGAACAACGCTACAACTCCATAGACAGAGGCATACAAGATGCTCACCTCAACCCCTGCTAAATAGTCTCACAGTCGCTCCTAGCCAGAGATGATGTCAACAGCTTCTGCAATAGACAGCAAAACTGGTGGAAAAAAACAAGGTTCCATCTTCAATAAAGTCAGGAATTCCAAAACAATACAATGCACCTGGAATAAAATAAAAACCCAAACCAGATTATGAACCAAAACCATACATCTTGCCACCTCTGAACACCCAATACAAATTGACCCACCTGGAAAAAAAAAAAAAAAAAAAAGAAAAGCTGCATACGAGTCTCCTTTCTGCTATAGATGCAGCTGAACCTTGCCTGGTCCTGAAGCCCTTAGCTTAAACAGACCCCTCTGCTTCCCTAAATCTCAAAACAAGACTACCCAAATAGCTTAGACAGCTCAAAAGCTGCAATCAACTAAAGCAACAGCAGACCACCGCCTCCAGAGAAGCCCAGCAGCAGAATGAGCTCCCTGAGGAGAGGCTGTAGCTCATCTCCCCCAGGCCCCGCCCACCGCCCTTCCCACAATGCCCTGGGAACGGGTGGGGCCAACCACCAGAGCCATCAAGGCAGCCAGAGGAGCAGCAGGCAGTTTTCTCACCTGCCTTCAGTTTACAGCATGCCAAGCACCAAACAGAGAAAGCCACCCTCACAGCAAACCACCATACCTGCTCTTTTGGAATCAATCCTAGACTCCTTAAGGTTGGAAAAGACCTCTAAGACCATCGAGTCCAACCGTCAACCCAACACCACCACGCCCACTAAACCACGTCCCTAAGCACCTCCTCTACACGTCTTTTAAATACTTCCAGGGTTGGTGACCCAACCACTTCCCTGGGCAGCCTGTTCCAAGGCCTGACCACTCTTTCAGTAAAGAAGTTTTTCCTACAGTTGCAGCTATTGCATCAGCAATGGGACCAGGCAGGGACTTCAACTTACTTTTTCTAGGGCGTAGATAGACAAAGACAGATGTCATCACAAGCGACGCAGGAACAGTAGATCATTCAACGCAACGAAAATATCATGATTCAAAATGATGTGCTTTGGTTTCCTCTCAAAAACCCAAAATGCTATGGGGTCAGACTTCATTTCTAGGAACACCACGCATGCTACCTCACTTCTGACACAACTCTGTTCTGGGTAGGACTGAACAACAAAGCAGAATTAGATCCTGGAAGAATCCCTTCTCAGAAATATCTCTGGATGCAGAGCAAATTATTTGCTGTAAATCACCAAGGATTCAGAGACACCCAGGAGCACCCCAAGACCCCCAGGAACACCCCATGGGGACCTAGAGACTCCCAGGAGCACCCCACGGGCCCCCAGAGATCCCCAGGAGCACCCCACAGGCACTCAGGAGACACAAGGACTGCCCACAATCCTCCAGGAGCACCCCAGGGGAACCCCAAGGCTACCCAGAGGCACCTAGAACACCCCAAGGCTCCCAGGAGCACAACAAGAACATCCAGCAGCACCCCAAGATGCCCACGAGTATCCTGCAGGCACCTAGAGAAACCCAGGAGCGCCGCAAGACCCCCGGGAACACCCCAAGGGCACCCAGAGACCCCCCAGGAGCACAACAAGAACATCCAGCAGCACCCCAAGATCCCCGGGGACACCCCGTGGGCACCCAGAGACCCCCAGGAGCCCCCCAAGAGCACCCGAAGAGCAACGCAAGAACACCAGGAGCACCCTGTGGGCACCCAGAGACACCCAGGAGCCCCCCAAGAGCACCCGAAGAGCAACGCAAGAACACCAGGAGCACCCTGTGGGCACCCAGAGACACCCAGGAGCACCCCAAGAGCACCCGAAGAGCAACGCAAGAACACCAGGAGCACCCCAAGGCTACCCAGAAGCACCTAGAACACCCCAAGGCTCCCAGGAGCACAACAAGAACATCCAGCAGCACCCCAAGATGCCCAGGAGTATCCTGTGAGCACCTAGAGAAACCCAGGAGCGCCGCAAGACCCCCGGGAACACCCCAAGGGCACCCAGAGACCCCCAAGGAGCACAACAAGAACATCCAGCAGCACCCCAAGATCCCCGGGGACACCCCGTGGGCACCCAGAGACCCCCAGGAGCACAACAAGAGCACCCGAAGAGCAACGCCAGAACACCAGGAGCACCCTGTGGGCACCCAGAGACACCCAGGAGCACCCCAAGACCCCCCGAACATCCTAGAGGCACCCAGAGACCCTCAGGAACACCCCAGGAGCACTCCAAGGGGACTCGGAGACACCTAGAAGACCCCAAGAGCCCAAGGAACAACCCATGGGCACTGAGAGACCCCAGGAGCAAAAGAAGAACCCCCAGAAGCACAGCAAGACCACGAGGAGCGCCCCAGCAGCACCACCAGGGCCTAGAACCGGCACCTAGAACCGGCACCTAGAACCGGCACCTAGAACCGGCACCTAGAACCGGCACCTAGAACCGGCACCTAGAACCGGCACCTAGAACCGGCACCTAGAACCGGCACCTAGAACCGGCACCTAGAAGCCCAGGAGCATCCCAAGGCACCCAAAAACAACCCATGGGCACCTCCAGATGCCCCGCAGCACCCCTAGACCGCCAAGACCACCCCAAGACTCCCAAGAGCATCCTGCGGGCACCCAGAGGGCCCCAGGAGCACCCCAAGACCCCCAGGAGCATACTGGGAGCACACAGAGACCCCCAGGAGCACCGCAAGAACGCCCAGAAGCACCCCAAGACCCTCAGGAGCATCCTCTGGGCACCCAGAGACCCCCGCGAGCAGCCCCAGGAGCACCCCAAACGCAGCCCGTAGAGACCTCCCAGTCCTGCAGGCTATTTTTTGATGGACCTTAACATACCTAATGCTTTCCGACATGAGACTTGCCTGACGTTCAGCCCTCTACCTTGTGATGTGGAGGCCCGGACGGTTTACTCTGCATCTCCCACGACTTTGCTGTATCTCTCGTCAGCTGCACAGACACTCCAACAGAACAGACCTCAGCGACACCCAAATCCAACTGCAAAACCCATCTCAGTAAGGCTCGGGAACACACCTCCCTTTCCCAACCATCCCCTGGTCCCAAAAGGTTAGAAACCCCTTCTCTTCTCCTGAACTGCCAGCGAAGGAACCCCGCTCCTTCCTGACAGCTCCTGCCCTGGATTTGCAGCCCTCAAGCCCCTGTGTCGGCCGCTCCTCGGGAGCTGCTCTGCCCAGCTATGCCCAGGCTTCTGCGAGCACCTCCCACCTTCCCACAGACTCTGACCTCTGCTACAGCCCCACAAAAGAAGTCAAGTCCTGATGCTTATCATCCACGAGGGGCCGGCCGCCAGCCGCATCGCTTCTAGGGACAACATGATACTCTGTGGGCGAAGGCCACGAGCCGTTCCATACGCTGAAAGACACCATGCCTTATGTCCCTGCTGCTTTCTTGAACAACGCTACAACTCCATAGACAGAGGCATACAAGATGCTCACCTCAACCCCTGCTAAATAGTCTCACAGTCGCTCCTAGCCAGAGATGATGTCAACAGCTTCTGCAATAGACAGCAAAACTGGTGGAAAAAAACAAGGTTCCATCTTCAATAAAGTCAGGAATTCCAAAACAATACAATGCACCTGGAATAAAATAAAAACCAAAACCAGATTATGAACCAAAACCATACATCTTGCCACCTCTGAACACCCAATACAAATTGACCCACCTGGGAAAAAAAAAAAAAATAGAAAAGCTGCATACGAGTCTCCTTTCTGCTCTAGATGCATCTGAACCTTGCCTGGTCCTGAAGCCCTTAGCTTAAACAGACCCCTCTGCTTCCCTAAATCTCAAAACAAGACTACCCAAATAGCTTAGACAGCTCAAAAGCTGCAATCAACTAAAGCAACAGCAGACCACCGCCTCCAGAGAAGCCCAGCAGCAGCATGAGCTCCCTGAGGAGAGGCTGTAGCTCATCTCCCCCAGGCCCCGCCCACCGCCCTTCCCACAATCCCCTGGGAACGGGCGGGGCCAACCACCAGAGCCATCAAGGCAGCCAGAGGAGCAGCAGGCAGTTTTCTCACCTGCCTTCAGTTTACAGCATGCCAAGCACCAAACAGAGAAAGCCACCCTCACAGCAAACCACCATACCTGCTCTTTTGGAATCAATCCTAGACTCCTTAAGGTTGGAAAAGACCTCTAAGACCATCGAGTCCAACCGTCAACCCAACACCACCACGCCCACTAAACCACGTCCCTAAGCACCTCCTCTACACGTCTTTTCAATACTTCCAGGGTTGGTGACCCAACCACTTCCCTGGGCAGCCTGTTCCAAGGCCTGACCACTCTTTCAGTAAAGAAATTTTTCCTACAGTTGCAGCTATTGCATCAGCAATGGGACCAGGCAGGGACTTCAACTTACTTTTTCTAGGGCGTAGATAGACAAAGACAGATGTCATCACAAGCGACGCAGGAACAGTAGATCATTCAACGCAACGAAAATATCATGATTCAAAACGATGTGCTTTGGTTTCCTCTCAAAAACCCAAAATGCTATGGGGTCAGACTTCATTTCTAGGAACACCACGCATGCTACCTCACTTCTGACACAACTCTGTTCTGGGTAGGACTGAACAACAAAGCAGAATTAGATCCTGGAAGAATCCCTTCTTAGAAATATCTCTGGATGCAGAGCAAATTATTTGCTGTAAATCACCAAGGATTCAGAGACACCCAGGAGCACCCCAAGACCCCCAGGAACACCCCATGGGGACCTAGAGACTCCCAGGAGCACCCCACGGGCCCCCAGAGATCCCCAGGAGCACCCCACAGGCACTCAGGAGACACAAGGACTGCCCACAATCCTCCAGGAGCACCCCAGGGGAACCCCAAGGCTACCCAGAGGCACCTAGAACACCCCAAGGCTCCCAGGAGCACAACAAGAACATCCAGCAGCACCCCAAGATGCCCACGAGTATCCTGTGAGCACCTAGAGAAACCCAGGAGCGCCGCGAGAC